>NC_081423.1:4063315-4278315 GCF_949786415.1 Peromyscus eremicus | reverse complement strand
TATTATCTGGACCTCCCAACATCCTCCATTGAGCACCTTCACACCATGGTTCTGTGCTAAGTGCTTTATGTTGGACACTCCACAGAAGAGGCTTGCCTGTCCATTTCATCATGACCAACTCCTAAGGTCGAAGAGAGCTCACAGGATGAGGGGAGGCCCAGGAATGCATTTTCACAGGTTTCCTCCCTCTTCTTTCCCTCCCCATCTCTTAAGAAACTCAGCTGAGTGGTGGTGCAGGCAGGAGGTACAGAGGCAGCACTTGGGAGGCAGAGGCAGGTGGATTTCTGAGTTTGAGGCCAGCCTCATCTACAGCGTGAGTTCCAGGCAGCTAGGGCTACACAGAGAAACCCTGTCTCCAAGAAAAACAAAAAAGAGAGGAGGGGGCAGGGGGAAGAAACCCATCTTTCTGAAAACAGGACAGGCCTGCTACTCCAAGGCCTGGCCACCACTCTACACCTTCCTACACTTCTCTGAACCCTTTCTTCCGTCTCAGTAAAACAAGGACCACAGCTGCCAGCTGTGTTGGCTTTTAGGGTGGCCTCACACCTGTGTGTGTGCGTGTGTGCACGCCTATGCAATCAGCCCCACACTCCACTGGCCCCCTACTTGGTCCCCTCTCACTTTTCATTCTTGTGCACTGACGTGAGCACCTGCTGAATCATGGGGCTGAGGTTTGAGGGCCAGATAGAGAATCTGCACCCCAGGGAAGCCACAGGGCGACAGACACACAGACACTGGAGTGCAGCTCCCAGGGGCTTTTAGGTCACCTTCCGTATGTCAGGATGGATTTTTTTTTTTTTTTAATGACTCATAAAGGGAAGAAGGGGCCAGCTCCGGGGAGTGTGAGGGACGGGAGCTTTATTCCTAGCTGTTCTACCTCAGGCTTTTACAAAGCAGTGGGTCAGTGATTTAGACTTCTGTGGTGAACACAGAACTTGTCACCTTTTTTCAGACCAGGAAATCCCCCTGGCATGCTATAAAACTACCTGCCAATTCAACCTATGCTTGAAGGAGGGCCTGCCAACAGTACCATGGTACCAATCAAAAGGCCCAGGTGATCCGTGCCAGTGTGGGAGCTCTTCCTGCCTTCTGGCCTATTTTCCAGGGGTAGGAGTTTGACTCCCTGGCAGGTCCGAGTATTAATCAGGGTCTTCCCAGCTAGTCCTCCCGCCCCCCACCCCCCAGCTCTAACTAAAGGGTCTGCAAGGTGTCTCTAGTATTGTCACTTAGTCTCGCCCTCATTAATTTATACAGCAGGGGCAGGGCTAATAAAAAGAAGAAACAGAGGGCAAACCAAACATGGCCTCCATCCTCCCACCCCACCTCCCTGAAGGACTGGCCACCCTGGGCCTGGAGGACTCTGGACCTCCTAAGAGCATGTCCCCCTACAGGAATCGTGACAACTCCTGAAGATGAAGTAGGACATGTTTAGCACCAAACTCTGCCGTGACTCAGTCCACCAGTTCCTACCCAGCCCATCTGTCTCAAAGCCAGTGTCCCGGGTCCTTTCTGGTGCCCCACAAGTGTCCTGAAACAGCCCTTCCTCCTGGACCATGGCCACCACCACTGCCTTACGGAGTTGGGTCTTTCAGAGGCCCAGAGAGGCAAAGGGAATTGCCCCAGCCACCAGCAGCCCCAGGGCCCCTGCCACCACAGACCACAAGGCAGCGCTCTGGCTCCGAAAAAGTACACAGGGCAGAGAAGGGTGGGAAGCGACAGCCAGGCCAGCATGGCTCATCATCCCCTCTGAAATACTTGATGGCTTGCAGAGCCTGCCACTCCTTCCAAAAACTCGGTGAGCCCTGGCCGCTCTGCCCCACCCTCTTCCTGGAAGTAGTTGTGGTCAGAGAAGCAAAGAAGTTTCCTCTCTGTCATCCATTTCAAACTGATGCTGGGTGGACAGTCAAAAGGGCCCACCTCTCCACCAGGATGGCCTGGCACCAATTACCTGTCCCTCGGTTTTCTCCTCTGTACACTGGAGAAAAGGCAGCACTAAGTGTCGGGGGCTGTCCCTGTAGGATTCGCTCAAGCAGGGGTAGCAGAGACCAGGCTCAAATACCCAGGAGAGCTCGGACTGCAGCCGCCATCTTTCCAGACACACACCAAAACTAGCCTGACAGTGTGGTCCCCAGCGCTGGGAGGAGCTGTGCATCCCAACCACTTCAAGGAAAATCTGCATTACCACCACCACCACCCCCTCCCGCGCGCGCGCGACCCCCATCCCCAACCCAGGACGTTTAGCCAAAGCATACGCTCCAGAAATCTTTTTTCTTTAAAAAAAAAACTTTCATAATAAAGTTTATTACCTAAACTGGCTGTAAAAATATAAAATAGGGTATTCTGCACAGCAGAAAAATGAAGCCAGAGACCCTCCCCCACCCCTGGTTTGTGCAAAGATACTGGGAATATGTAAACATGGAGAGGTAGGAGTGGAGTTCAGGTCCTGGCCCCAGACACAAGCTGCTACAACCAGAAGACCCGGAGGGAGCACCATGAGGGGAGGCCCCCCCGAGAGGCGGGATGGGGTCTCCGGCCAGAAGCCGGAGGCACCTCGCCCTTCACACCCACTCCCTCCGACCCAGGCGGGGAGGGCTCCCACGTGGTTCCAGGAAAATAATAATAATAATTAATAAGAAATAATAAGGCGCCCCCACTTAATGCTGCGGGCACGGCGGCGGCCGGTCAGATCTGGAAGGGGAAGGAACTCAGGTAGTCACGGAGTACCGGGTTAAGAGGGATGCGCGCCAGGTTCTCGCGACCCACGGCGGCCACGATGCGCTGGCGACACAGCTCCTGCAGCGGCCGCACGCGGCGCTGGCGCAGCGGGGCCCCCAACATGCGGCGCGGCGCCGCCACGTAGTGCTCCAGCAGCTCGAAGAGGCAGTCGAAGGTCTCGCGGCTGCCGTCCAGGTGGAAGCGGCCGGCCTGGAAGTGCACGCGGATGCTCGTGGGGCCCGAAGCCATCTTCACGCTGAGTGCGAAGAAGCAGTTCCGTTGGCGACTGTCGCGCACCAGGAAGGTGCCCACGGGCTCGGCACGCAGCCGCTCGTGCGCCCCGTGTACGCTCAGGGGTCCCCAGTAGAAGCCACAGGCGTCCAAGAGAGCGCTGGTCCGCGTGATTCGTCGGTAATCGGAGTGGGAGCGGAACGTGCGGAAGTGAGTGTCGCCAGGGGCCGGAGCCGGGACCGCAGGGCAGGGCCGCGGACGCGCGGGGGCCGCCGGCGAGGACGAAGACGAGGATGAGGAGGACTCTGGCCGCCGTCGGGGCTCTGCTGCCGGGGAGATCGCATTGTCAGCTGCCACCTGGTTGCGTGCTACCATCCTATACGAGGGGCCAGCCGTAGGGGTGGGCCATAGCGTCCGGGGCTGCGCTGATGGGGGAGACAGAGGCAGTGAGCCGGGCGTCCGGGTGGCGCTGGCCGGCCAGCGAACCCCAAGGAGCCAGGGCGGAACGCGGAATCCGCCCGGAGCTTCTGAGCCTCGGTGGGCTCATCTGAGAAGTAGGCCGTTCCCGTACGTGGAACCCTTCCAGGCTAGCTGTGGAGCCCAGCCTCCCCGCGCGCGTGGAGAAGGGGGCGTGGAGAGGGGCCCGACTCCCGGCCGTCCCCGCTGGTGGCTCGCCGCCCAGCGGCTGCCGCCTGCTGGCCACGCCGGGGATTGGAACCCAGGCGGGAGATCGGGGCTCAGGGCCGGAGAAGAGGCGCAGCCGACACCCCGCAAACGCCGGGGCCCGCCTGGGCGAGCCGGTGGGGCGGGAGGGCGCCAGGGGCGTGGCATCCACGACCCCACCACGCAGTCGGCGAGGCCAGTGTTATTGGGCTCTGCTCCCCTTACTCCTATCCCCTCCCGCCTCCTCCTCCGCCGCCCCGGCTCACCTGGCGGCGGGACGCGGGGCGCCGCGGCTGGGGTCTCCGGGGCGGCTGTCGCGCATGCTCCGGGGCCGGGAGCCGTGCAGCTGCCACGGCTGCAGCTTGCTCTACTGCTGCCCGCCCCTGCATCAGGCTCTTAAAACTGGCAGAGGCCCCGCCCACCGGTCCCGCCCACCGCCGCTTTCGGTTTCTCTTTCTGGCGAGTCTTTCGGGTCCCCTCTCTGGCCTCTTGCGGCTCTCTCTGGAGAGAAGATGCTGATCCTGTCCCTAGGCTCGGTCTTGTCTCGCACCTGCTTGATTGGGACCTCGGCGTCCTGGGGTTCTGGCTCCTCCCCGAATCTTCTGCTCGGTGTCTGGGATGGCCACCTTAAGACCTCTCTTTTGCTCTTGCCACCTTCGCCCCACATCCCTGCAGCCGGCCGGGTGGGATGCTCACGCGGCGCTGACACGCCTCCTCCCCTCCTGGTGTCTGCGTCCTCCTAGTCAGGGCTCCGCCTCGCCTGAAGCCTGCGCCCCCCTAAGAAGCTCCTCCCTGCCAGGGTCCTTCCCGCCCAGGACCCGGAGGCCTTGGCAGTCTTGGCCCATCTTGGAGCCTGGCTAGGCAGTCCTGGAGCCCGGCGGGGCCGCCACCCTCCCCTGGAGCCTCGGAGCCCGGCGCGCGGGCCCCTCCCGTCGGCCACCCGGCCTGGCCTTGGCTTGGGCTTCCCAGGAAGCGGTGGCCTGACCGCAGAGGCTTCAAAGGAAGCCTAAGGCGGTGCGGGAGGGGCGCCCCCGCTCCCGGCCGAGTTCCTCGGAAACCGGGTGGGGTTGGGCTGGGTCCCCAGTGGCCTGGACTCACTCTTCTTGCACTCCTACTACGTGGGCAGCTGGAGAAACTGAGGCCTGGGGCGGGGCTATGATTCACAATGGCTGGGCACCTCCAAACGAACCCAGTGCGGAAAAAAAATGAGGCTTTCTCAGCTGTAACCCCAAAACTCTGCCTCCCCACCCTCACAGACGGCCTCAAGGCTCCAGCAAGCATCTGCCTGCACAAGGGCTCCCGTGCTCCTTGGGCTTGGGATCGAGGCGGTCAAACCTATCATTAGGACACTGTGTGGTTGGTTTCGTGATTCAGATTGTCCTGGAAGGCCAGGAGTAGGTGCCTGGCTGGTGGTGATGTTTATGAATGAAGGCGGGTGAGGAGGTTCGCGTGCAAACTTCTGTGTTTCGCGGTGACGCACACTGCCCTCTACAGGCTTCTCTCAGATTGCTGCCAGTCTGCTCGTCTGAAGCTCTGCACTGGCCAGATCTTCCTGGTCTCCCTTTCTCAGTATCCCTAGGCTGTGCCCAGAGCTCCACATTTCCTCCTAAGTTGTGTCCTTGTCTTGAGCTCCTTGAGTTTGTGTGGCTGGGGCTGGTAGTTGTCACTGATGAGACGTCTATGGAGGGATGGGAAAGAAGATGCTGAGCGATGCTGACCAGGGTCGGTGAGTGATGGGGGTAATACAGTGGGTAAAGGCTGGGCTTAGGCCCAGGTTCTCCTCCAGCTAAGCCTCTTCTAGCCCATGTCCTTGGGCATGTGGTTGCATTGCCTCTCTCAGCTCTACGGATGTGTCCATTGCCCCGTTACAAACTCCTCCATCTGAGAGTGCCTTCAGGAGATGCGTTGGCCACAAGCACATGACCTTGTCCTTTGCGTTTCTTTTATCATTGAGATAGTGTCTCATATAGCCAGGATGGCCTTGCACTGGTCCTCCTGGGATTACAGGCAGGCATTACCATGCTTGGTTTATGCAGTGCTGGGAACTAAACACAGGGCCTTGTGCATGCTGGACAAGCACTCTAAAATGAATTCCATTCCTGTGTTCCTTTTAGACACCCCAGCCAGGGAGTAGAGCATGCAAAGGGAAAACGGGGGGGGGGGTGTCTCTCTTGGTACTTATACAGGAGGGCTGGCACCGAGGTGGTGGGGAGGTGGCAAGGCTCCTGCAGGTCTCCCTGCCAGGGTCCTGCAGGCCTCTGCACTATCCCCACGTGTCCCTCACCCCTGCACTGCTTGCTTGCCATCCATCCTTGGGGATCATGCTTTCCTGGTCCGCCGTGGGTACCAGTGGTGCAGACTACCACACTTCGGATGGCCATTGTCTCGCTGCATCCCTAAGCTTGGGAAGGCTCCAGGGTCCAGCAAATGAGCTGCTGTGTCTCCCAGCCCTCTGAGTCTCAATTTCCCTTGTACCCTGACACGGTGCAAAGTACAGACTGAGTCAAGCAAAGTCTCTGGATGCAGACAACTCAGTTTCAGTTTCTGAATTCAAATCAAAATGAAACCAAATCCAGAAGGAAAGAGGATCATAGGTGTGCAGAACTCAGGGCTTTGGAGTTTCTGTTTGCCATTATGGGTCACCTCTGTCACAATGATAGAGGCCACCTTTCCCTAGCAGTGGGGGTGGGGAGGAGAAACCATTTGTTGGTTTCTCTTTCCAGCTTTGACAATGTTGTGCTGGGAAACGCTGCCCCTATAGGGTCAGTGTATGTGATATTGAAAGTTGTTTGCCCAACACTCCTTGGCGGGGAAGGGAGGGAGGGCAGGGAAGAATAGCCAGTGTAAAGCCCTGTTGTAGGCAGGTTCATGAGCAGCACAGACTCAAAGGTCTCCAGCCAGGAAATGGGATGTTGAAGCAACACACACAGGAAGTCAGGATAACTTTCAGGATCAGTGCTTCCTTGGGGACAAGCCCTGAGCTTTCAGTGCACCTTGTGCCACGGGCATAAGCAATAACCATTGTTGGATAAAGATACTTTATAACAGACTCAAGGATAATCTTCCAGGGTACACGCTTTAATCAATGTTGCATAGAAATTGCTGCAGTGACATGTTCCTGTAAGGTCAGCGTCCTCCCAACATTCCCCTAGTGATGGCTATCTCCGTTTGGGATCAGATGGACACAGGAACAACCTGGAGTGTCTCACTTGTGTCTTCTCCCTAAGACAGGAATGGAAAGAGGCCTTTAATACTAGCATCCTATCAACTCTCGTTCATCCAGCCAGCTGCCCTTCTGGGCAGCCTTGCCCTTCAGGGAGACCCCACTGGGCAGGTACCTGAGCTACACCTCTTAGCTCGGTGTGTCCGCTTCCGCCTCCTGACCGCCTTTCTCTTGTTCACCTTCCCTTCCAAGGTCTTCCTGTTCTTGGAACAGCTGCCGCGGTGGCTGGACCTTGGAGCTGAGTGTCGGGAGTGCATGGCTTGTTTGGAGTGCCTCGATGGTGGCCTGGGGTTCGGGCTGGAACTGGAGCTCGGGTGGCTTGCCTGGCTGCAGCTCCGGCAGTGATGGCTGCAGTTGCACTGGTTACAGGTGTGATCTTGGGACCGAGAGGAGCTATGGGGGTGGGGGTGGGTGGTGGAAAGGCTCTGCGTCTTGGTGTCCATGGGAGGCCACACTTGGAGGGGCAGAGACCTCCTCCTCCTCCTCTTTTTCCAGCAGGCCCAGCTTTGGGGAGTCCCCACAGCTCCTGGTTATATAGCTGGGCCAATTATGATGGCACAGGCCACAGAGGGTGACAAGTATGGCAAAGCTCTGCCCCTCACCCTCTTCCCAGGGCGGGGCAACTTTCAGGGCCCTGTGGGGGCCTGAACATCTGCTCCCTGTGTTCACGTCTGCCTGGTCCAGCTTTGCAATGGGGACGATAGTCATTGCACCCACCCCACAGTGACACTGGGAACTTTAATTTAGATCATGAGGTTAGGTGAGGAACAGTCTGCAGGATTCTCTTTTTGCCTGGCCTACCATAATAGCTGTAGCCGGTGGGTAGACAGTGGTGTGCCCTGGATTAGGTAGCAGAGTGACTAGGGGTTGGAATGGGCCCACCTCCCCAGCAGCCTTCCCAGGTGAGAGGTTGAGGGTCAGGTTCAAAGTCTAGTTTGCACTGAAGTCTAGTCTTGGATATGCCATGGGGCTCCCTCAGTCTGAAACCAGCCCTTCCTTCCATTCCTTAGCTGAGATGCCAGCCCTTGGACCCTGGAAGCCTCCCAGTAGGACTCAGTGTTCAGTCTCTGCTCCAGCCCCTAGCCTGGAAAAGGTCAGGTTGTACTGATGCTGCTGTGCTCTTCCCAGTCTTCAGTCACTTTACAGAGCTGTGATCTCTACAGCTCTGGCTCTGAGACACTGTCTACCCTCTTGCCCACATGGCCCTGCCCAAGCTTCTGTGCACTACACCGTCTCTCATGGCCAGCACTTACTGGCAAGGGCCTCTGTGTGTGTGTGTGTGTGTGTGTGTGTGTGTGTGTGTGTGTGTGTGTGTATGTACAGGCCACACTACACATGGAGTTCAGAGGACAACTCAGAGGACAACTCTCAGGTTAAGTTCCTTTAACCACTGAGCTGTTTAACTCATCTTTTAAACAGTCTTAGTGAAGATGACTCCACCCCCCAAGTGCTGGGATTTAAGGCATATGCAGAACTCTGAGTTGATTTCTTAATAAACATGCCAGATGGCCCATGTGAAAACTGCCTGGTTTACTGAGCCCTGCCTACTCTGTTCATCCTTTTCAGTTAGCAGGGGGGATGGTAGCTTGCCCCTCCCAGATCTGCGTCCACATGGAGCCTACCAATAGGTATTGGAAAGTGTATGGAAGCTAAGAATCACGGACTGTGCCGGACCAGCTGGGCGGGCCGTCACATCCACTGGCAAGTGTCCTTACAAGAACACTTGCCTTGTGCTGCCAATGAAAGGCACAGGTTGAGGTCCCGTAGCAGCGGCTAGTGCAGAGAGCCTGGTTCTGTATGATACATCCGGACCCAGACTCTGTGCTCATCCTCAGCATCCTCGGTTCATCTGAGTCTGTAATCTCAGCATTCAGAGGATGAAGCAGGAGGATAGCCCTCTCATCTAGCCCACTCAGTGCTACATAGAGTCTGCCTCGCTTTGACCCCGACAGCAAGATGAGGGCTCTACAGAGGCATCCAGCCAGGCTTCCAGAATGGAGCTCCTCACCCTGGGTGGCTGTTCTCCTGGTGTGCTCACACACATATGAAGGGAAAGAGGGAAACCAGGAGAGTTCCTTGGAGACTCTTTATTTTCTGAATGTCCTCTTTGGAGTGGCGATGGGCATCCATCACTGGGCAGGCCTCAGGGTGGGTCAGGGGTGTGTCTGCTTGGGCTCAGGGCTCGGCTGGGCCACGGCGTCGTCCTCAGTGCTCTCCTGCTTCTCGGGCTCCATCAGCAGCAGTTTGCCTTTTACTGGGATCTGCTCCTCCTCCTCCTCCTCCTCCTCTTCCTCGTCATCCTCATCATCCTCTTCCTCTTCCTCCTCCTCTTCCTCCTCACCCTCTGATGACAGGGAGAAGTTGTCTTGACTCACACAGGCCACGAGCTTCTTCATGGAGGACTCGTGGCCACGGCTATGACCCGTGTTCTGGGCCGTGCCATGGCTGGTGCTGAGCTTGGCACAGCGGGAACCCATCACCCAGTCCTGTCTCTCTGGACTAGGAGGGAGGCAGCTTGGGCAGTAAGAGACAGTGAGGCTGGTGGGCGTGGCACTGACCTCACAAACAGGTTCCAAGGTACCGCCCTCCCCCACCCTGGAATCTGGAGCTTCGCTGACATTTTCCAGGAACAATGCATTGGCTCAGATGGCTCTGGAGAGGGCAGGGACAGGAGCTGATGGTTATCCCTTCCCCCATGACTAAACTTCTCTCCCCTTGTGCTGTTCTGTTGGTGTAACTGAACCATGAAAGGACTAGGAATGGTCCCTATGTGACATTCACAAAAAGGAGACAGCAGCCAGTGAGTCTCGTGTCAAGCTTTATTTGGCAGGTGACTTTGCTCATTACTCAGATCTCGTGGCTCCTTGGCAGCTCAGGGCTCAGACATCAACGTGGAATGGTGGTGTGGCCTCGCGTGACCTTGTTTGGGCAGGTGACTGTTCGTTGGGCAGGTGACTTCCTTGGCTCCAGGCAGGATGGATGGGCCTGGGGAGGCTTAGTGGCGCCTCCTGCACCTCCTGCACCTGCATCTCCTCCTCCTTCGGGATCTTCTGCAGCCTTTGGGAAAGAAAGTTCTGGTTTGCTGGGCTACCTGGGAGGCAGCAGGGTTTGAATGGGGGCACTCCTACCTTGTTGGGCAGCAGCACAGGTGGCCGAGGTTCTGGGGTTCTGGGGTGCTTACCTCTGCGATGCCGCCTTCTGTGGCGGCAGGAGCGTCTCCTTCGCCTCCTGCATGACCGGCGCCTCCTGTGGATCCGGTATAGCCGCCTACGCGAGCAGCGCCGGTGTCTGTGGTGGTGGTGACCCCTGTGTGTCCTCCCATAGTCGTCCACGCGCTCGGGGCTAAGCTCTTGCCCCTGATCCTCTTCTCCATGTTCTTGCCCAGGCCCCTGGTGTGGACGCTCACTGGGGCTCCTCATTCGGTAGCGAACCATAGTGCCAGGAGATCAGGAGTCTCTGAGCTGAGGCTGCAGCTGACCTGGATGGGAGGAGGAGGACGAAAGCCTCACCACCTGCTCTTGGTGGTGATGATGGTCTGGTGTGAGGGGCTTTCTGGGGCTCATATATAAAGGGGAGCCCCACTGTGACCTGGCGGCCCACCCCTGATTGTTCCCACCCTGCCCAGTCCCCTCTGTGAGGGCAGCACAGGCCGGGTTTGTAGCACTGGCTCGTAGTCAGTCACAAGAAGATTAGTATGAGAGGGTCTCAGGATGACCTTGAACTTTGCTCCCGGTCCCTTTGCCCTGCTGCATGGTATGTGTCGCGGTTGCAGAGCAGTGCCAGCAAGCCACTGAATCCCCTCCCAGCCCCAGTCCGTGCCCTCATCCTGCCGAGCCGTGGGAAAAGCTTCCCACCTTCTCCACGTGAGCTAAGGACAGTGTGACTGAAACGGCATCTCCCGTGGGGGAAAGAGTCTGGGTTGCTCAAGGACATGCTTCTCTCCAAAGCCAGTTTGAGTTTTTTGCTTGTTTTCTGTGTAACTCTGTCCTGGGACTTGCTCTGTAGACCAGGCTAGCCAGATCTTGCCTGCCTCTGGCCCCATGCGGTGGGCTTAAAGGAGTCCTTTCTTTCCTAGGGCATACTTGAAACATTGTAACCCAACAGCAAAAAAAATAAAACTTGTGCTTTTTACAACATGGTACCTTGATCTGCGTCCCCATCATGGAGTATATTGACACAGTCCCTCAGGGAATCAAGTCCTGAGTTGTGTGCCAAGGTCTTGGGTCCTCAACACCACAAAAACCAAAGGGTGATGACAACACTCAGGGTCCACTGCTGGCCTAGAAGGCTGAGCCTGTGGAGGCCCTGGAAGGTGAAGACTGGGCATGTGCGCTGCTTTGCAGAAGGTTATCACCGGCCGGTTATCTGACCTCTGCGTTCACACAAGGCGGCCCAGAGGATGGGGTCAGCAGAGGACCAACCTTAAACTGGCCCCATGGGCTTACCAGAGAAGGGATTGGTGATGGGACAGTCACACAGATCCGCTGGACTTTCTTGTTCAGCTATAGCCAGTTCCTGCCTGACTTTCCGACAGTCTTTGTGTGACTGGGGCCCATGATGAGGCCCTCAGACACACGTCTTCCCTAAGCCTTTCTGGGGAGGGATCTCGATGAGAATCTGTTATTGACACATCCCCCTTACCCACACTCACCCACCCTTCCCAGAACCCAAGAATCTGGAGGCATGAGTGGGATGAGAGTTTAACATTTATTGACAGGTGGCATTGTTCCTTAGCAGGCTCCTGTTTTTCATTGGACGGTGGCATTTTTCAAGATGTGGCGAGAGGCTCTTGAAGTCTGGTAAATTTTCAGGCAGGAGTTTTGATGGACTTGCTATTTTGTGCATCTAGTATCTTTTACACCTCAGGGTGTATCTGCGGCGGCGGCAGCACCCTAGGAAGGCAAGAAAGATGATGAGGGGGTAGATATATCAGGCTATGCCCAATCCCTGGACACACACACACACACACACACACCCGACCCAGTCCAGCACAGCCCCCCTGCTCACTTCGCCTCCTCCGCCGGCAGCATCGCCTCCTCCGTCTGCGACATCTTCGCCTGCGGCGGCGGCATCTGCTCCTGCTTTTGCTGCGGCAGCATCGGTATCTGGCCATGGTGCTGGCTTGGCCGGGAGCTGGCTCAGAGCAGGGGGCACCACCTGGGTCGAGCCAGCCAACCTGTGAGCAGGTGGAATTTTGCGGGCTGTGGATGGAGAGCCCGCACCCTCTTCCTCTTATAGACACAAGGGGCCCCTGGGGATTATGAAGTCAAAGAGTGCCAGGACCTCACAGACCATGGCCAGGGAGGACCTGTACCATGTCCAAATATGGGCATGAGAGGGGTGGGCAGCATTTTGGCGTCAGCAGTTGCCTGTGTCATAGTCAAGGAGGATGGCTACCCTCTTGAGCATTCAGTCATTCATTCAACTTAGGTGCTAGTGAGCACCTGCCACACACGCCTGCTTCTGGGCTAGGCCCTGATAGATAATCCGAGGCCAGGCAGGTGGGTGAAACAGCCATACAAAATTGAAACTGTCAGAAAACACACATCTTCAGACTGCCCAGAAGACGTTTGCTGAGGGAACTTGACCTTGTGAAAGTTAGCGGAATACCCAGTGGGGCACTGACAAATGACTCCAGAGGGTCTCAGAGCTGCAGGAGGATCAGCTCCAGCGAGAACGCTAGGGCTCTGTCAGGTTCATCAGCTGGGCACATGGGTGCAGGCCAGCTTTTGGACATTACTAGACAGGAGATGAGTGTGGGTGATGCTGCTGGGCCCTGCTTCCCAAAGGTCACTTCCTGTTCTGATTGCACCTTGGTTGCTACACAGCCCAAGGGGGAAGCTGAAAGACAGTTGGACAAGAAGCAGAGGGAGGGAGGGAGGGAGGGAGGGAAGAAGGAAGGGAGGGAGGGAAGGAGGGAGGGAGAGAGGGAGGGAGGAAGGGAGGGAGGGAGGGAGGGAGGGAGGGAAGGAGGGAGAGAGGGAGGGAGGCCCAGTAGGTGAGGGAGGTGCCAATGTGGAATCGGCTGAGATGGAATGTGACCTGCTTCATGCCCCTGTGAACTTTAGGCTTGGCATCTGGTCACAGAAAAAGGGGCATGGCATGAGAGAGGCTCTGTTGTATTTTCTGTAGGCAGCCGGAGGCCATCAGTGCCTGGCTCGAGGGGCACTGGAGGGGCAGAGGAGTGACGGCATGCTCTCGCCAGCTGTTTCTAGGCGTCTCTGTCTAAAGACGCAGAGAAGCCTGGAAGGGAGCAGTGAGCAGGTGATGGGGATGTGAACAAGTGGCCCGATATGGGGAAAGCCTCAGAGCCACCCCCACCCTCCTCTGTCATCAAGTTCTTCTCTTTGTTCTCAGAGTTGCCTCACCATCCAAGAACAGGCCTAAGAGAAAATGAGGCTCTAAGGAAGGGGGTAGGTGCTCTCCAGAGAGAGAGGAGAGAGCTCAGGTTCCCCACCTCCAACCCCCAGGTGTCTGAAGATCAGACTTCAGGTCACTAAAGGCTGCAGTGGGTGGAACTGAGTAGGCTAGGGTCAGTGTTCACTGATTCCTTCTCCATTAGCTTGGGTTTCTATGCAGGGCCCACACTTAGTGGGTAGACATTGTGTTTCCCTACCTCAGGATGTCATGCCTTCACCAGCCATTGAAACCCTCCACACTGGAGATCCCCCTCCCCCTCCCTGGCCTTGCCGTCAACTTACTCATTTTTTTTTTTTGAAGATTTATTTATTATGTATACAGTGTTATGTCTGCAGGCCAGAAGGCGGCACCAGATCAAATTATAGATGGTTGTGAGCCACCGTGTGGTTGCTGGGAATTGAACTCAGGACTTGTGGAAGAGCAGCCAGTGCTCTTAACCTCTGAGCCATCTCTCCAGCCCGACTTACTCATTTTTTGTCAGAGTGGCTTCGTGAGTACTTTAGACTTTGCTGCTTTTCTTGTTGCTGCATCAGCATGCCTAACAGAAGCAACTTCAGGGACGAAAGGTGCTTATTGTCATAGTCTAGGGATGAAGGGTGCTTATTGTCATAACCCCGGGTTTTCAACCCACGACGGCAGGGGAGGCTTGGCACCTGGGATGGTTCTGTCTGCAGGAGTGGGAGCTCGTAGTGTGGTGTGATGGTTGGGTTGGTGCTATCAATTTGACAGGACCTAGAATCACTTAGGAGGCAGATCTTTGAGCCTTTCTGTGTGGGTCTTCCTAGATTCGGTTAACTGACCTAGGAAGACCCATTCTGAGTGTGGGCAGCCCCGTCCCTTGGACAAGAGTCCCGGGCTGAGCACCAGCAGTCATCTTTCTCTGCTTCCTGGCTGCGGTTGTCACGTGAACAGCCGCCTCGTCCACCATGACAGACTGCTCTCTCCTTACTAGGAGCCGAACAGCCCCCCCTTGAGAAATTTTGTCAAGTGTTGACATAGACAACTGAACATGTGGCTTTTTCACCTCCTCATGGATTGGGAAGCAGAGACCTTTAGACCAGAATTGGAGGTGGGCATAACCTCCAAAGGTCGCCCTGTGTCTACCAGCTAGGGTGTGTATCGCAAAGGTTCCATAACCTCTCAAGACAGGGGACCAACTGTTCACACACACAACTTCTGTCACCTCATATTCAGATTTTAGCTATCACAACCCGCTTTTGGACCCTCCTAGCTCTTCCAGACTCATCTTGTATTTCCCCGGTCTGGACCAAGAACCACCACATCTCCAAGCAGCTCCCTCAGGGTGGCATTAGAAACCAAGACGTGGGCACAGGGTGTTCAACTGTGGGCCTCTGCTGCTTACACACCCTCTTAACGGTGAATCTCTGTGTGTGCCCCATGGCTATAAATTTTCTAGATACATGAAAGTGTGTGTAATTATTTCCATATGTAACTTGGATGGTTCATTGTGACTGGAACCCTGACTACATTGAGATCCAAAAAATGTGTGTATGAGGGAGTTCTCAGAGCAGATTAGAACCAGAGGGGGGCCCCCCCGACATAATGGATAGTTCAACTGTCAATATCAACCCATCAAAATCGGGACTGTGGAAGATGGAGCTGGGTTAGAGGAAGTGGTTCACAGGGGTGGGTCCTTTCAACTACATGACGCCCTGGTCCTTTTCCTGTATTCCCACCCCCTCAGCTTCCTATTGCGGGGCGGGGGGGACATGTTGTATAGGATTTCACGTAACTCTGCTACCATGATGTTCTGCCCAAGCCCATGAGACCGGTGACTATAGTGATGACTCTGTGGGCCCCCGAATGCTGAAGTGACAGGCGTGGGCCACCAAGTCACTCATCCATTGTGACTTAAATAAAGCTTTTTTGCAGGAGAGCACCATCCCTATTTCTTTCCTTGGAGCTGAGACACTGCGGGAAGACTTTTCCTTCAGCATGAGGCCAGAACACAGGCCTCTGCTGGCAAAGGGCTCTGGCACAGAGCTACAGGCCGGCCTCTTTTTCTCCTTTACTTTGTTCCTTCCTTCCTCTTCTTTTTACCATGAATATTAATTCCTGCTGTTTCCAAGTTCACCTCCCTGTGGTTACGTACGTATCTTCAGCAGCACTAGCACCCCCAATGATGAAGTGTTCAGGGGTGCTGGAGTTTGAAGCCTGGCATCATGCCCTATGTATCACACACACACACACACACACACACACACACACACACACACACACACACTAGCTGTATTTACTGGGAGGGGCCAGGGGAGAGGAGAGAGAGGGAAGAGAAAATGTGACTTATGTGAACCTATGTGAAGGAGAAGGAGGAGATGACGGTCTCTATGGCAGTCTCAGTGCTGGGGGCTTCTTCCACTGTTGCTGTGCATTCCTTACATGGATAATTGTAATCACAGAGGCCAGGCCAGGAGCCATCTTCCCGGGGCCTGCAACCTGCGCACAGCACCTACCCTCCCAACCCTTGAACTCTTGGCCCTCCTCCCTCCATGTGGTGGTTCGAATGTAATTGGCCTCCATAATCCCAAAGGGAGTGGCACTATTAGGAGGTGTGGCCTTATGGAGTAGGTGTGGTGGTCTTGGAGGAAATGTGTCACTGTGGAGGCTGGCTTTGAGGTCTCATATATGCTCAAGATACTGCCCAGTGTTACACACCACTTCTTGTTGCCTGCAAGATGTAGGACTCTCAGCTGCTTCTCCAGCACCATGTCTGCCTGCACGCTGCCATGTCCCACCATGATGGTAATGGACTGAACCTCTGAACTGTAAGCGAGCCAACCCAACTAAATGTTCTCCTTTATAAGAGTTGCCATGGTCATGGTGTCTCTTCACAGCAATAAAAATTCTAAGACACTCCACTTCCCCAGTGCTGGGGTTACAGGCATGTACAACCACAACAGATGTTTAAATTTGCCCTTTAACTGATACAAAGATAAAGCCAGTGCATATCAATAGGGAGCCATGTAATGGTCCCGTGTGTGCTCACTGTAACATTTAAACCACAGTAAAACTATCATTTCCCCCAAACATCCATCATGTCTTTTTGTGTATTTGTATGTGTGCCATGTTTGCATGTGGTCAGGTTCCTGTGTGTGAGAGCATGTGTATGTACTTGTGTGAGTACATGTGTGTGTGCCTGCAAAGCCAGAGGTTAATGTTGAATACTATTCCTTGGGAACCATCTACCTTGGTTTTTTTGTTTTTTTTTTTTAGCCATCTCCCCAACTCTTGTCATTTCTTTATGGTGGAAACATTTGCTCTTCTTCCTTGTGGGCATTTGAGGGCATGGAGTTTAAGAATAAGGAAAGAACCAACCAGAAGTGTGGGTGACACACACATTCAGTCCAGCACTCAAGAGACAGGAAGATCTCTGTGACTTCCATGCCAGCCAGAGCTACATAGTCAGGCTACATAGGCCCTGTCTCAAAAAGGAAAAGAGAAAACAAACCAAGCATAGTGGCTAGTGCTTATAATCCCAACACTGAAGGCTGAGGCAGCAGGATTGCCATGAATTCAAGGGCAGCCTAGCCTACAGTGAGACCCTCGTCAAACAAAGCAGGAGGCTCAGGGGATGGCTCAGTGGATAAAGTTTTTGCTTTGCAAGTATGAGGATCAGAGCTTGGACCTTCAGGACAGGAAAACAACATTTTAAGAGGGCGGGTGCAGTTGGCTAAGCAATGTGGTGGAGAGGGGTCAAGGGGCCATGAAGGAACCCACTGCCCTGGATCTTGATGTGAGTGATAAAATAGCCAGGTAGCTGGCAGGTAGTTCCTGTGTGTTCCTCAAGGACGAGCTAGCCAGGCCCTGCCGCCCCCCACACCCACAGGTCCCATAAGACACTCTTCTGACAGGAAAGAGAAACTCAGTGGCCAGCTGGGGTTCATTTGCACTTTCCCTGCCCGCCCTCCCGCCCAGTGTCTGCTTTGTGGTTGGCTGTTGCAGCTAGCTGCTCTAAGGGAAAGAGGCCAGCAGCAGTTTCCAGTCAGCCCTGCACAAGTGTACAGTGTTCTGCACCCCAGGATGGCTGCAGTCTGGGGAAACCCAGGACAGCCGCAGAGCCGAGGTAACACCACACAGTACCCACAGCCCCAGCAGCAAATCGCTTCAGACCCAGGCAAAGAAGATGTTCCTTCCAGCAACAGCCTGCTGCAGGAACTCAGTGTGAGCCAGGGCCTCAGTTTCTCCATCTGCAAAAGGGTACTAAAGCCCTTTTCTTGCACTACAGTAACATAAATATCTGTGCTGGGCTATCAGAACAGGAATGCAGAAATACGAATGGCTTAAGAGAGACTATTCTGGATTAAAATAGAAGAAAGCAAGCCAACCCCTGCCCAATATGCTCATCTGAGAAGAGAGGGAAGCTGGGCTGAATGCACACTGCATCTCCTGTTGCCATCCAGATTGGGATACAGGAAGGAGGGTTAACACAAGACAACGATCTTTGTCCTGCAGGTCACAACATGTGTGAGTAGTCTCTTTGCAGTTAAAGCAAAACAAAAACATGCAGTGAGAGCTAAAATCTCTGAGACCATCTAGAGTGGCACTTCCCAAGCACCCATGAGGAGATCCTTCTGCAACCCCCGTGAGGACAGGTCCCCGGGCCCAGGCACAGGGTTGTATGTTTAGGAGCTGTGAAAAGAGGGATGCGAAGCTTGTCTCCCACACCTCTACTGTTCAGGAAAAAGTTTAGGATTGGTGTCATCATCCCCAGTCCAAGGAGAGTGCTCTAAGCTCAGCCCTTTCTGACTCGGTGGGTCAGAGTGACACTCATCCCCAAGACCTGGAAATGCTCATGATAGATGGACCAACTGAGGCTGGCAGAGATAAACAGCTATGGACTTAGGGAGAACAGGCTACAGTTCCCTGTACCTAGAGATGTGACAAGCCCTGAGGGAGAAGTTTTGACAGATGAACACAAGTTTCTCCAAGACAAGGGCCAACTCTGCCCTCAGCTGCAAACTCCAGAGCCAGAGAGCACAGAGACAGAGAGGAAGAGGTAGAGCCAGGCAGGCAAGCTTGTCGGAGGTTCCGTTGCTTCATCCAGCAGGGTGAGCAGTGCCAACTTTGCAAGCTTCATGTAAGGGTAGGAAGCAACAGAGCGGGCTGGCAGGTGTACAGAAGGCAGGGGATAGTGGCCATGCAGGGTGCCACCTTTCTGTCCCAGCTTTGCTGGGTACAGGACTTGGTCTCTCTTTGATGCATCTAATTGACACTCTGGGGCTGTGAAAATTACTCAGGCAGCAAAGTATTCACTTCCTCAGTATGAGGACCTGGCCAACTGGGGTTCATTTGCACTTTCCCTGCCCGCCCTCCCGCCCAGTGTCTGCTTTGTGGTTGGCTGTTGCAGCTAGCTGCTCTAAGGGAAAGAGGCCAGCAGCAGTTTCCAGTCAGCCCTGCACAGAACCCACATAAAAAGCCAGGTGTAGTGGCACACCTATAATCCCAGCACTAGGGACAGGAGGATGCCTAGGACGTGCTGGCCTACTCCACCTGGCTCCAGGTTCAGATCCTGTGTCAAAAACTAATGTGGAACATGATTAAGGAAGAAACCAGATGTCTGACCCCACACTCATGTGTACACATACCGTAAATAAAAATTCACATTCCACAGATACTTATTGAGTGCTTCTGATGTGTCAGGCACCAGGCAGGGGTTCCCTGCCTCAGTTTCCTCATCTGTCAAGAGACCATAGTGATGGTCCTTGCTTTATAGGAGTTGATGTTGACATGCTGATCAGGGAGACAAGGAACACAGGCACAGCCTGGCCTGTCAGGTGGGTTTTGAAACTCTTTTCTCAGATGGGCCATACTCTCCCAGTCCTGAGCTTTGTTGTGGAATTTTAAGATGTGTTACATTCATTTATGCTGTAGAATATTTGCTTAATGATGCAAAGATGTGTTGCATTCTTTTATGTTGCATTTGTTTAACTCTGTGAAGCTGTGTTACTGTGCCTGCCTAAAACACCTGATGGTCTAATAAAGAGCTGAATGGCCAATAGCTAGGCGGAGAAAGGATAAATGGGGCTTCCAGGCAGAGAGGATAAATAGGAGGAGAAATCTAGGGAAAGAAGGAGGGAGAAGGGGGAAGAGGACACCAGGAGCCAGCCACACAGCCACACAACCACACAGCCACACAGCCACACAGCCAATCATGGAGTAAGAAGTAAAGAAAGATATATAGAATAAAGAAAGATAAAAAGCCCAGAGGCAAAATGTAGTTAAAGAGAAATGGGACAATTTAAGTTAGAAAAGCTGGCTAGAGAAGTCAAACTAAAGTTGGGCATTTATAAGTAAAAGTAAATCTCTATGTATTTATTAGGGAGCTGGATAAAGAGTAAAAAAAGCCAACTACACAGCATCTGGTCCTCTTTGGTGCTGTGCCCACCCAGTTCGTAGCTTCTGGTCCTCTGCGGTGCTATGCCCACCCAGTCCACAGTGTGTCTATCAAACCCACTGCGAAGTTAGCTGTGACAGGGTTTTACTAGGTCATAAGTCTCCTCTTCTTGGAAGGAAAGTTCTAGAAACTAATCGCCAGCAAACAGTGGCTCTCTAAGGATGAACCTTCCCATCCTCGATCACCTTGATCACATTGCCTCTGAAGCATGCTTCTTCTACTTTTTTCCAAGATGAGGACTAGAGCCCACAGATTCTGCAGATACTGTCCAGTAGTCTGTAGGCAGGGCCAAGTGGCCACACCAAGTTAGACACACTTCTGGAATTCCCAAACCATGAATCACCCATACTTGCAGCCCAGAGAAGCCAAAAGACTTTTTCAAGGACATGTAGCAATTGATTTAAAATCATGGGGTGTTTAATATTCCCGCAAATCAATATAAAATGCCAGCAAGGTCTCCAGTGGATACAAAGCCATGACTGTATCCTGTTCAAGTCCTGGGACTGTGGTAACAAATGTTTGGTGAAGACACCAAACTGTGTGTCTTCTCTTACCGTTCAAAACCAAGGTTTCTGTCACTCTCGGGGTTTGGGCCTTTCTGGAGCCCCTGGGCAGAGTCCCTTGCTGGGCTGTCCAATTCTGGGTGCTGCTGACAAGCTCGGGGCTCTGAGCTTGCATCTGTCTCGCTCTCATGTCCACCCCAGCTTCCAGCAGCCCTCTCTGTCTGGCCACTTGGGGTGGAATTGGAGCTTAATCCAGAATAGTGCCAAGTTGTATCCTCAGCCTTAATGGGGGTGTGGTGGTGCATGCCTGTGGTTCCAGCACTCGGAGGCAGAGGCAGGCAGACCTCAAAGAGCTCGAAGCCAGTCTGCTCTACATAATGATTTCTAGGACAGCCAGAGCTGTCTAGAGAGAGCCTGTCTAGAAAAAAAAATCCTCAGCCTATCACATCTGTACACACCCTGCCTCCCCCCATATAAGGTCACCGTCAGAATGTTGAGGGCCAGAACACTGACTGATCTTTGGGGTCCCACTACATGTGGGATGCAGATAAATAATAAAGGAACCAGAGGAAGCTGTCAGGGGGCAGCCAGGTGTTAGCCATGGCACAGCTGTAGCATGTGACCACTCATGGTGCACATCCACAGGTATGCCATCTATAAAACCCTCAGGTTTGGGGAGACACTGGAGCGCCCCAGTTTTGAGGGTATCTCAATAAACACTGGCAGGCTAAGGACTCTGCTGTGGCTCTCCGACTCTCCTGTGTTCGACAGGCAACCAAAGCTGTGATCCGGTGGCTTCAGCCTCCCTCCTCCTTCTTTGGCCTGGTGTGCCTCCACCCTCACCCTTGCACCTCTAGACAGTACTTTGTCAATGTGCTGTGTGCACCCCCCACCCCCCACCCCACCCCCGCCCAGGCTCTTTCAGTCCCTGGAGTCTAAATCCTGTACTGCCTCAGGGCCTCTGCATAGGCTGTTCCCTCTTTCTCACCTTAATGAAGGTCTCTTTTTATCCACTGAGACCTTGATGGAAGGCGATGAGCCTGTCCCACAAGCTCAGGCTTGCCACCGTGACACCCACTCACAGTCCTTCCCTCAGCATCTGTTTGCTGCCACCTCTGCATGCCACCCCAGAGGGGCCCCGAGGAGCCCTCCAGTGTGCGGTCCTCATTGTTCTCCCACAGGCTCAGGGCCCAGCGGCAGCTTTCATGGAATCCCCAGAGCTGGAAGGAAACCATGGTCCCCTCAAAACCATCTTCCTGGGAACAGGGTCCCATGCTGTCCGTGTAGATTCTCAGGGAGGCTCACGTGGCTGTAGGAGCAGGAGGCCTTGCTGTGTTTGAAGCCACACTGAAGAGCCCGGCATGATGGCACACACAGAGGCTGAGGCTAGCCTGGGCAGTAGAGACCTTGTCTCCAAAAACCAACCAACCCGGGTGGCGATGAAAATGGCACAAGCCCTGCTTCTTCCCCACTTTGTCCTCATTTTAACCTTCTTGTCATGGAGCATCTGGGGACACTAAGCAACAGAAGACAAGGGCTTGGGACTGCTCCCACGGTGCCAGGCATCCAGCAGGGCTCCAGGAATGCTTCTGGAAAGTCAGATCCCACCTCAGCTGTCTGTGGGTCCCTGGACTTCAGAGGTTCAGTATCAGCCAGGAGTGATAGCACACACCTTTAATCCCAGCACTCCAGAGGCAGAGGCGGCAGGTGGATCTCTGTGAGTTCGAGACCAGCCTGGTCTACAAAGCAAGTCCCAGGACAGCCGGGTCTACACAGAGAAGCCCTGTCTCGGAAAACCAACAAATCAAAACAAAAAAGAAAGAGGTGTAGTGTCTACCACCCTGGACCGGAGGAGTGACAGCATGGGAGAGTCTCGGGCAGGGAGTGTCACCTGGAAGTCGGTGCAGAGCTGGCTCCCTTTCCTGGCTCCCCAGACATGTGATGGAATGTCATCCAACAATAAAAAGGAACGAAGTCCCAGGTCTGTGCGAATGCCATGCTGGTGAATCTGAAGAACATTCCAGCAAAGCCAGCAGAGTGAATGTTCCTGTTTAAAGGAAAGGGCCAATCTTGAGGGACGACAGATGGGAAGGCAGTGATTCTGTATGGGCACAGGGTGTCTTTTAGGGGTTATGGAATGTTCTAGAGTTGACTGTGATGCTGGTCACACATTTCTATACATAGGCTAGGAACTTTTGGTGTGTTGTAGGTGGGGTCACCGGGCACATGTGCACCTACACACGTGTAAAAATCGAAGATTGATCTCCTGTGTCTTCTATCACCCACCTTATTTTTGAGACAAGGGCCTGTGACTGAATCTGGAGTTCACCAATTGGCTGGGTGGACTGATGGATTATATAGACCTACATTTGGCTTTTTACATGAGGGCTAGGGATCCGAATTCAGATCCTCAAGCGCTTTACCAACTGAGCCATCTCATCTCCCTAGCCTCTATTTTTTTGTATTTTGTTTTTGAGACAGGGTCTCATGTAGCCTAGGCCAGCCTTGAACTTGCTATGTAACAGATTATGACCTTGAACTCAGGACCTCCTGCTTCCATATCCTGAATGCAAGGATTTCAAACTTGTGCCACCATACTTAGTTTATGCAGTACTGGGGATCAAACCCAGGGCTTTGTGCATGCTAGGCAAGCACTCTACCAGCTGAGTTCCATCCCCAGATCCTAGAAACCCTTTGGGACAAAGTATGCATCACATAGATTATAGCTCAATGACTATGTGAAGAAAAAACAAATCCCCAGCTTTCCTAGCTCCAAGGAGCTGCAAGGAACAAAGAGGACATGCCCGGACCAATATGCTTCATGGTGGCCACTGGCCCCTTCCCCTCCCTTGGTAAAACACGGCCCCCTGGGACCACCTCAGCCATGAAGCCTGAGATGGTGGCAGGAGGGGCTGCAGAGTGCTGAAGTGCAAGGTCTCCTGCAAGAGCAGTGTGCTCTGATGATACCGTGAGGCATCTCCACTGCTCCTTGTGAACTGTGAAGCTTTGCGAACCCTCTGTCCAGACCTTGTGCTGGGGTCTTGGAGTCACTAACCCGGGGGCATGGGTTACACCAAGTGAGCAGTTGTCGGAAACCAGCTCTACATAGGTGTTAGGGAGAAGCAAAGCAGAGGGAAATGACCTGTGTGTAAGAGGCCCTTGCCCAATTGGACTCTGGAGCCCATGCCATATGCCTGTGGGAACAGAGGAAGCCTTCACATCTCGGTGTCTTCTGGGGACTTGGGAGAGGCTGGGGGCTACAGCCATACTCCCAGAGAATGGCTGCTTGGAGACTCAGCTTTCTGAGTCTGGGATATTGTGTGCTTGGGGCTACTCCCGAGGGAGTCTGTGATGGTGACAATAGTGACAGCTGACACTGACCCAGGTTCTCTGTGCCAGGCCCCGCTGCATGCCCAGTGTCCACACATCCTCTCACCAGCCCTTAGGAGGGCCCTGAGCTCCTTCACATATACAGAGGCTGTGAATCAGGATGGGGGCAGCACTCACGGAAGGACACAGCTATTCTTTAATCCTGTCTGGCCCAATGTTCTGCCGGCCCCATTCCTTGTCACATTTGTGGGTGACATAATGGACTAAAATGATGGTGTTTGTCACTGTGCTGTGGAGAACAGCTAAAAGGTGAGGGAGCTGTCACTAGTACATACATAAAGTGCTACACAAATGCACAGTGGCCCCAATGTGACTAGTGCCACTAAAAACGAGGCTCCAGGGCCTGGAGAGATGGCTCAGAGGTTAAGAGCACCGACTGCTCTTCCAGAGGTCCTGAGTTCAATTCCCAGCACCCACATGGTGGCTCACAACCATCTGTAATGAGATCTAGCACGCTCTTCTGTATACATAATAAATAAATAAATTTAAAAAAAAAAAAAAAAAAAAAAAAAAAACGAGGCTCCAAAAGTCAGAGGTGGTGGTGCACACCTGTGATTCCAGCACCTGGGGAGGTAGAGGCAGGAGGATTGGGAGTTCAAGGCCAGCCTGAACTATCTGAGACCCCTGTCTAAAACAAAAACATAAAGACAACTTGGAGGCTCTGAAGTTCGTTCGTCCCTTGTCCCACGTGAGAACACAGCTGAAAGACGCTATCTGTAACTCAGAAAGTAGAAACCTCAATATACACTGGATCTGCCAGCACCTTGATCTTGGCCTTCTCAGTCTCCATAACTATGAGAAATAAACCTCTGTTGTCTATAAACTACCCTGCCTGTGGCACTTGGTTATAGTGCCTGAACAAAGAATATAATTCAGCTCTGGAGGAAGATAGGCATTGTGGCACAGGTGAGCCTTGAAGACTTTGTGCTAAATAAAATAAGCCAGGCAAAAAAAACATGACTTACTAAATAACTCAACTTATATGTCTATGTACTTAGTAAAAACAGGAGTACAGAATGAGAAAGTGGAGTGGGGGTTGCCTGAGGCTGGGGGCAGGAACAGGTGAGTTACTTTTGATGGACTTAGTGTTTCATTTTCACAAGATGAAGCATTCTGGAAACTGTTCACAGCAACATGAATGCCTTAATCTGCTGAGAATGGCTAATGAGAAATCTTATGTATTTCACTGTCATTAAGATTCTCTTAGTGACGGGTGGGGTGGGATGGTGGTGCACGCCTTTAATCCCAGCACTAGGGAAAGAGAGGCAGGTGGTTTTCTGAGTTTGAGTTTAGCCTGGTCTACAGAGTGAGTTCCAGGACAGCCAGGCCTATACAGAGAAACACTGTCTCAAAAAAACAAAAACAAAAACAAAAGAGTCAATGAATAGCATGTGGCACAATGCCCCAAGTCCATTCCTTGAATGGACTCACGCATGCACACACTCTCATGACTCCCTAGATCAGACTCTCCCGCCAGAGAGAGTGCTTGCCTGCTATCACATGTGGAAGAACTAGAACCATGGAGTGAGTGACTCCTCGTGTGGTTCCTTCCTCTGACTAGCCAGCTGCGTGCTTCCTCCTGTTGATGGCAGTGGTTGGGATCCAGCTTCTCACCACCATGCAGCTTGTCTGTGTGCAGGATCACTGTCAGCTTGTCTTTCCTGCTGGGGTCTATTCCCACACTGGAGCTTTTGGGAACAGCACTTATAGGATTAACTTGTGCATTTTTATTCCACACTGTGCTACCAGGAGAAAAATGGCGGCGCAGTATGAAGTGTAGGTCTGGGTGGCTTGCAGTCCCTGCTACTGAGGAGGCTGAGGCAAGTGGGTTGCTTGAAACAACACATCAGAGACCAGATTGAGTGACACAGCGAGACCCTAACTCAAAACAGGAAGAATGAGCAAACGGGCTGGGGCTGACCTCAGTGGGAGTAGCCAAAGTAGGAACCGAAGCAGAACAATGAAGGAACAGTTTACTGACTGATGATCGGCCACCTGCCTAGAGATGGCGTTGCCCACAGTGGGCTGGCCCCTACATCAACTAGCAATCAAGAAAACGCCCCCACAGACATGCCCACAGGCCAATCTGATGGAGGCAATTCCTCAATTGAGGTTCTCTCTTCCAAGTGTGCCACACTGGCAACCAAATTAGCCATCTAATTGGAAAACACGTGGCTGTCTTTGTCTTTAGATACCTTAGAAATGGGGACTCAAGGCTGAAGGCTACACATCTGTTTGCTGTGAGTACCTCTTAGTCTCTAAAACGCCCCATCCAAGCAGGGAATGCTGCTTGCTACCTCCATTGCCATGTAGATGTTTGTTTGTTTGTTTGTTGAGACAGGGTGCCTTGTGACCCAGGCCACCCTGGAACTCGCTATGTAGCTGAAGATGACCTTAAAGGTATGACCCTTCTGCCTCCACCTTCTGGTGGAATAAAAGTCTTTCCCAGTCAGCTTGTTTAGAATGTGCTAGATGACAGGCGTGGAGCTTGAAAGAGATTTGGAAACTCAGATTCCACTTCATACCTCCTGGGGGGTGGGCAAGATGTGCTCTCAGGACAGGGCCTTGTACAATGTATTTTCACTGGATTCCCCAAGGGATGTGAAACCTAAGGCTTGTTAGAGCCATTGCCCAGAGCAAGGTAGTAACCATAGGATGGCCACAAACTGGCCACTCTCTAGATGTGCCCCTCACACTCATTATTCCACTGCCTGTTGCCTGCAGGTCTTGGCCTGAAGTAAAGCTCAAGTCTGGCTGGACAACATTTTAATCCTGGGACTGGACTTGCAGGGAAATCAGCCAGTGGCAGCCGGGCCTCTTCCCAGGGCTTCAAAGCTGCCAGCCAGTCCTTTCTTGAATTTCACTTTCTGTTTCCTGGAAAGGCCTGGCCTTCCCTGTATCAGGCTCCACCCGGGTCCCACCACCCAGGCACCTACAGCACATGGTGCCCTGTCCCAGGCTATCAGATAAGAAATGCCCCCTGTAGGTGTCAAGGTCAAAATTATACACACCCAGCTGGTAGCCCTACCACTGGAAGGCAGCCAAGTTCCAAGTGACTCAGCACAGCCATGTTGTGGTGGCGAACAGCTGGAAACAACTGTATGCCCAGTGTGGTGGGGTGAAATTGAACATCAGTGCACCCATACCACAACCCACAAGGCTGATGGCTGGCGCCCCGCAGAGGAGAGCAAGGTCTGGTCTGATGTAGCCGATATTCTTATTCCTCCCCTCAGTGGGACGTGCCATCCTGTGCCAGCAGGTACACTGCACTCCTTCGGAATGGCCCCTGAAACTGAACACTGAACTGTCTTCAGGAGCCCTGCAGCCTGGAGCAGGTGGGAAGGCTTCTAGTCTGTGGTTTCTGCTGAAGCCTGCACAGATGTGATGGTTGAGTGTTTGTTTGTGTGTGTGTCGATTTATTTTTTGTGTAATGCTCTGAGAGTCATGATATAGTCAAGGATGACCTTGAGTTTCTGGTCCTCCTGCCTCCACCTCCCAGAGGGTAGGCCTACAAGCATGCGTCATCACTCCAGGTTTACATGGAGCTGGGCTTGGACCCAAGGCTTTGTGCTAGCGACCACTTTACCATCCGAGCCACAACCTCAGTCCCCATCATTGGTTCCAGAAAAGTCAGCAAAACAGTGGCTTTATTCTTGGGTTAGCTTCCTGGGGCGTGGCCTGTGGTGCCCATGGTCAGAGAAGTGAGTCGGGTAACAGCAAGTTTGAGGCCAGCCTGGACTATAACACTCTGCCTTGCTGGGTAGTGTTGCATGCCTTTAATCCCAGCACCAGGGAGGCAGAGTCAGGCCAGCCTGGTCTACAGAGTGAGTTCCAGGACAGCCAGGCTACAACAGAGAAACCCTATCTGCACCAACATAAGGATGTTGAGTTTCGATTCCTATGTCCCATGTAAAATGCCCAGCTCAATGACATATATCCATAATTCCATCACCGAGGAGGCAGAAAGAGGTGGATCCCTGGGACTCACGAGCCAACCAGCCCAACCTACTTGGTGAATTCGAGGTTCCACGAGAGACCTGGTCTTAAAAAACACAGTGGAGGGGCTGGAGAGATGGGTCAGCGGTTAAGAGCACTGGCTGCTCTTCCAGAGGACCTGGGTTCAATTCTCAGCACCCACATGACAGCTCACAGCTGTCTGTAACTCCACTTCCAGGGGATCTGACACTCACACAGACTTACATGTATACATCATGCAGGTAAAACATCAATGCACACAAAATGAAAATAAATAAATCATGCAAAAACAAACAAACAAACAAAAACCAACAGGAAAGCACAGTGGAGGAATAGCCGCCAGCGCCTGTGGGCCAGGACCTGTCAGTAAAACGGAATAACTCTAACGGTCAGGTTTAACACACTGCCCGGTACTGTTCCAGGAATTTATAAACTTGATACACGGTAAGCCCTGTCTCAACACCCAAAGAAAACAAGCCCTCTAGCTGAATCCATAAATTAATGTTCTTCTGTGTGTAGGTTATACCTCCATAAAAGAGTCTCCACACAGGCAGACAGATTGTTTTTTCCTTTTGGGGCTGATATTGGAACAGGCAACTGAAGAATATAAAGTAAGGGAAACGGAAAGCCCAGTTCGAGAGCGTCTGGAGATGAACTTGATGGTTTGTAGGGCATCCAGGTGCAGTGCCCCCTGCACTGGGTCTTCCTTCCCTGTCTCACTGGTGCATCCTGCTGAGGGAACGGCTGGAAGGCCCTGCATCTGAGCACCCCGCCTCTCTCAGAGAATGTGGTCCCCATGGTGGCCTGGAAACAAAGCCACCCACTTCGTTGCTTAGGGCTGTGGGGGAGGATGAAATTGCTCTTCCCAGAAGAGGGATTAGGCTTCAAAGGGAACAGGCAGGGGCAGGTCCCTGCAGTTGTTGTATCACAACAGTGGGACACCCTCCTCTGGTTCAGCACAACCATCTCTCCTTCCTGTGCAGTGAGTGACCCTGCTCTACACTGCCTTGCTAGCCATTGACTGCTTTTTTTCCCCACTTATGCTTTCACCCTGGTCCTAAAGGGCCATGCAACTGAGTGACACTGACCATGTATAGCCTAGCACGGCCTGGTGCTCTTTATGTAGCCTAGGTAGGCTGGCCTCAAACTAGCTATCCTCCTGCTTCAGCTTCTCAACACTATGTGCCTGCAGAACTCATATGTGAAGTCTGATTGGCTCCTACTTGATTTTGTAAAAAGCCAGCAGAGAGCTGGATGCAGCTCAGTTAGCAGAATGCTTGCCTAGCATCCTTAGGTCCTAGGTTCCATTCCCAGAATCTCATAAACCCGGCACACACTGGTAATCCCAGCACTTGGGAGGTGGAGGCAACAGGATCAAAAATTCAAGGTCATCATCAGCTACACGATGAGTTTCTTTTTCTTTCTTTCTTTCTTTCTTTCTTTCTTTCTTTCTTTCTTTCTTTCCTTTTTTCTTCCTTCCTTCTTTCTTCCTTCCTTCCTTTCTTCTTTCTTTCTTTCCTTCTTTCTTCCTTCTTTCCTTTCTTTCTTTGTTTTTTCATTTTTGGTTTTTTGAGACAAGGTTTCTCTATGTAGCCTTGGAGCCTGTCTGGAACTTCCTCTGAAGACCAAGCTGGCCTTGAACTCACTCTGCCTCCCGAGTGCTGGGATTAAAGGCATGTGCCACCACTGCCCGGCTAACACAATAAGTTTCAAGCCAGCCAGGGTTACACAGAGATACCCTGTCTCGAACAAAACAAAACAAACAGAAAACAAATTAATAATTCCAACAGTTGGGCTTTATACACTGCCTAGTGCTGTTCCAGGGACTTATAAACTTGCTGAAATAGGTATCCAAGGCCACTCGACTTCCACTGCAGATGCAGGATTTAAGCTAGGGATGGCTCCCTCACCTACATTTTGTGTCTGAGGCCAGTGGTTCCCAAGCTCCATCAATGTCACCCAGAGAGACTGTCTAGGGCTCTGAGTGCGTTCCTGGAAGGTTCCAGGAAAGCCTTCAAGAGCCCTGCCCTTGGCTCTCGTATGCCCTTGTCTTTAGCTGTGTGAAAACCTCACTTGCTTTTTCCTCTAAAGGTGTGGTTAGGAATCAGTCTGGAAGCCCCACACGGGACACTGATGAGGAGCCAGAATTGGAGCTGTGTCCCATCTCAGGGCCAGGAATCCTTCTGACCTCCTCTATCTCTGGGACACCAAGGAAAGAGTGCCCAGGAGGCCCCTGGAGCGATTCTTGGGACATTACCTACTTCCTCTATGATAGCATTTACTGAGTGTGAGACAGGGTCTCATTCTGCAGCCCAGGCTGCCCTTTAACCCTCTATACAGCTCAGGCCTTGAACTCCAGCAACCCTCCTGCCTTAGCTGTAGCCTGGAATTGGAGGTGTAGCCACCGTGTCTGAACCATGCCTGACATGTGTTTGTGAAACAGTTATTGGTCACTGTCAGATTCTAGGCAGCTCCTGCCTGAGGTCTCGTGTGAACTCCTTTTCTTCTCTGGGTGTCATGTGTGGTTGTGTGAAGCTGCAGCTGCAGGTGGCTGTAAGCTGGGAACTGAGCTTAGGTCTGCTGCAAGTGCTCCGGACCCGAGCCATCCCCCAGTCCTCCGATTTACTTCAGTGTGAGGACTGTTGCACCCTCCTCCTCAACAAGGGAGAAGATGGGGAATAGAGTCGTGGGGATCAAGGTTTGCCAGCTCGGGTCTTGTCAAGGACATCCATTTCAGAAGCAGGTGGGACAGAATGCTCCTCCGGGCACTGCCCCAACTCCAGGAGCATTGGCTAAAAATTGTAGGCATCCTCCGTCCTCCCTGCAAATCCTCCTGAGAACCTGTGGCTGAACCTTATTTGGAAGCAGGGAAGCTAAACGGAAGAGTCAAGAATCCCCAAATAAGAACATTCTGGATTTAGCACTGATTCTACATCCAGAGGAGCATGGGCATTGTAAAAAGCCAGACACAGCCCTGCATTTCCCAGGCCGGCCCATTCCTGTGGCCGTGGCTGCAGGCTTGTTCTTGGTTTGGTGAAGGAAACAGAATCAGTGGGCCATCCTGAGCAAGTCCCCTCCACTGCCTCACCTCAGCCCCACCACACAGCTACTGAACCTGTTTATTAGCCCTGATTGCCAGTTGGGACCCCTACAGGCCCCACAGGGAATGTAAGGAGCCCACACCTGCCTGGAACAATAGCAGGCAGATCCTGTCTAGCCCGGAACCCCTCTACAGTCATATCTGCCCAAGATGAGTGACCTCAGACAGACCCCTCCCCTGGGGCTAGGTTTCCTCTCCCGGGGTTTGGTGGCGTTCACAAGGTCCTGCCTGTAGACACAGCAGCTCAGGCTGTTAGACGTGGTTTCATTTCCTTTAACCATGTTTTTACTAAGCATCTATTGTGTGCCTGACTGGCTGCCCGGCCCCTGTTAAGGGAAGAGAGGTATTGTGAGTAGCATGGTGGTGAATTTAGTGTCAGGAAGCTGAGGTCCACAGAGGTTAAGACCTGTGCGCCTGGCACCAAGTTAACCCACAATCCCCGTGGCCCAACCCTCTTTAGAGCGCGTTGCTGCAGACTTCTGGTGGGTGGGGTGGGTGAACACGCTGTCTGAGGGCAGGTGGTTTAGGGTGGGATGGGACACAGGCAGAGGTGCTGAAGAACCGGAATGGCTGCCCTAGGTGGCAACTAGGGGCAGAGCAAGCGACTTTCCTGTAGCCAAATGAGTGTGTGTGTGACCGTGAGGTCAGGGAGCCCGGCAACGTGCATGGGGGCCACTAGTCTGGTCCTCACGTGTTTGCTAGTGTGTGTTCACACTGACTTCCTATAGATACAACTTGAGTATCAGGAGCTGGGAGTGTGTGGACCTGAGGCCAGGGACAGCAAGCCATGTGCAAGAAGAAGAGCCTTTGGGACTGAGTATGTGCCTATGTGTTTGATGTGTGCCTGTATATGTGCATGCATGCATGTATGCATTTTGATATGTACAAGGTATACACGTGTAGACACATTTGGGTCTGCTTGTGTATGTATCCATGTGTTGGTGCATGTTCACGTACATGTGTGCCTGTAGTATGTACCTGTGTGTCCATGTGTACATGTTAGTATGTGCAGTGTATGTGTGCACATATTTAGGTCTATCTGTGTATGCGTCTGTATGCTAGTGCATGCTCATGCATATATGTGCCTTTGTGTATGTTCACATTTGCCTATATGGGCAATACATGCATGTATGCATGCAGAACTGCTGAGTAGCTGCTTGTATGTATTTGTGTGCATACATGCATGTGTGCATGTGCACCTGAAGGCATCCCTTTCATTTGATTTGGTGCAGAGGTCTCAATTCCTGTAAGTCACCCTGCTCTTGTTCCCAGCAGAGCCTGCATCACAGCGGTGAGGGTGCCTCACCACAGTCGGGCCGTTCTGCTCATGGCTTCCCCTTCTCCAGAGACCAGCCACACATGCAGGGGATGCACGTGATGATGGGACATCTGGCCTCAGTACCTGTGGCATGAAGCCAGCCACAGGCACCCAAGGGAGGTCATGCACTCTCAGAGCTGGTAAAGGCAGGGGTGCTTGGGAAACGTGGGGCTCCTTTCTCCCAGAACCCTGGGAGGAGAAGGTCTTGTTTCCTCTTATTTCCAGTGGAACCTGCAGCTTTGTGGCTGCTGGGCAAGCACTCCGCCACAGAACCGAGTTCCCAGCCCTTTTGATTTTAAGATAAGGTCTTGCTGTGTAGCCTATGCTGGCCTGGAACTTAATATCTTCCTGCTTCGGCCTCTTAAGTTGCTTCCAGGCTTCAAGTATCTGCCACCACACCTGACTTCTGTTGTATTTTTTTTTGTTTGTTTGTTTTTTGTTTTTTGTTTTCCGAGACAGGGTTTCTCTGTGTAGTTTTGCGCCTTTCCTGGAACTCGCTTTGGAGACCAGGCTGGCCTCGAACTCACAGAGATCCACCTGCCTCTGCCTCCCAAGTGCTGGGACTAAAGGCGTGCGCCACCACCGCCCGGCTTCTGTTGTATTTTGAACAAGACCCCAGCCTCTCCCTGAACCCTCCAAGGTTACCATGGCCCAGATGGCCAGCAGGGTTCACATAGGAACCTGCTTCAAGGTTATGTGTGGGCCTGGGCCTCAGGTCTCTCTCAGCGACAGCAATGTCTCTGAAGTGAACAGGAACAGTTGCGTGTATGTAGCCATTCCTATATAGAACCATTCTGCAGAGGGAGAGACTGAGTCCCATGTGGACACTCAGAGTCCTAGCTGGGAACTGGCTAGGCTAGATTCAACACATCTGCCCTGGCTTTAGGGCAGCCCCTTATCCAAATGCAGCCCTTTTGACCCCTCACCGCTTGAGGGAGGAGCAAAGGTCCTGAGGCAGGAGGAACCGCATACCCAAAGGTACCAAGGTCTCCACATGTTGGGAGCGTGGGAAAGGTGCTGGGGTCTTCGGAACAGCATGAGGCCAGGGTGGAAAGGAAAACCGAGACAGGAATAAAACACACTCTGAGCTTCTTGAGGGGAACAGGGAGAGGAAGGAGAATCCTGGCGGATACTCTCACTGTTCTCAGCTCCGTCAAGAGCACCTGTGTAGACCGGTTGCCAGGCCCCCAACTTTGGCCCCGTCTCTCCAGCACCCCTCACTGGGTGGGGTGCCTGTGGTCTGGTTCATGCCCTGTGCCAGGCTGCGCTAAGCCTGCTCCATCTCCCATGCCTCTCTCACCTACATCTTTTCTCCACACTACAGCCAGGCCGTGTGCCAAGAAGGAAAATCCCATCATGCCCCAGCCCACCTCCAGACAACATCTGTTTAGGTTGTGTTGGGAACAACATCCAATTTTCTTCCGGTGGCCTCAAGTTCACCCAACCTGGACCAGCTGGCCTCTACAGCTGGCTCCTTCCTCAACTCTGCACCTGGCACCCCCTCCTCAGGGTCTTGCATTTGCTGTTCCCTCTGGAGCTCCATTCAACAGACCGCCAGTTCCTTCTCCAGATCTCAGCCGAGGGATGCTCGGTCTGCCCCTCCTGGCTCATTTCTTCTTCTGCATGCACTGGTCAGGTTTAGCTCTGTGTTTGCCCCTCAGCAGACTCTTTCCTAAGGCAGGTTCCTTGTTAGCTTAATTTACCACTGCATCCCAGTGCCCAGAGAAAGCAGCCCCCCACACACACACACACTGTGAAATGCAGGGTGGCATGGCTCAGTGCTAACTCCTGCACACGTCAGGTTCTTTCCTCACTGGTCCAAGGGCTCAAGACCGGACCCTACCGGACCCCAGCCCTCTCCAGCTCCCTGTCTTGGTAGCTGATGGTTGCTGGGGCTGGTACTATGCTTGGCCCTTTGCAGCTAGGCCTCTGCTCACAGGTCCCTAGGGAGGCTAGCCTGCCAGCCCAGCCTCAGGTTCATGTAAATTCTCAGTCCCACAGCTGCAGCCTCTGGGTTCAGCCTTTTAAAAAGAAAGTCTCCAACATCACACTTGCTGGGTCCACTCAAGATCACGAGTCCTTGGTCCTACCAGCTCCTGGCTGGGGTAGCATGCCCCCTCTAATCCCGCGGTGGGGTTCTTTCCTTCTTCCACCAAAGCCGCTATCCAGGAGACTTTGGAAACTTCCTACTGCTTTGGAACTTCAGCCTCCAATGGTCATTTTGTTTACCTCTGACTCCTGGCTGGACTCTGTCCCAAAGCCACTTACAAAAATTCCCCTGCTGCCTTGGGGAGGCCCTTTCCAAGCCTTGTCTTTGCATTTGCCATTTATTTATTTTCTCCCTTGTTGTTGTTGTTGTTCTTGTTTTGTTTTGTTGTTGTTTGTTTTTCTGTATTATGTGTATGTTTTGGGGTGTGTGGTGTGCACATGTATGTGGAGACCAGAGATCAAAGTTGGTTGTATTCCTCAATTTAAGATTTATTTATTTATGTACATGAGCACTCTGCTTGCATGTATGCCTGCAGGCCAGAAGAGGACAACAGTTCCCATTACAGATGGTTGTGAGCCACCACGTGGTTGCTGGGAATTGAACTCAGGTCCTCTGGAAGAGCAGCCAGTGCTCTTAACCTCTGAGCCATCTCTCCAGCCCAACACCACTTTATTTTTTGAGGCAGGGTTTCTCACTGGCCTGGGGATTATTTGGCTAGACTAGGTATCCAGTGAGCACCAGGATCCTCGGGCTTCTGCCTTCCTAGCACTGGGAAGACAGACATGAGAAGAAGAGATTCAAACTCGGTCCTCATTCAACTGAGCCGTCTCTCAACCCACCCTCTTCTTCCTCGGGACAGGAGGCTGTCTTCTTCTCACTTTCTCAGAAGTGTCTTTTTGTTTCATTTTGTTTTTCAAGACAGGGTTTCTCTGTGTAGCCCTGGCTGTCCTGGAACTCACTCTGTATACCAGGCTGGCCTCGAACTCAGAGATCAACTTGTCTCTGCCTCTCTAGTGCTGGGACTAAAGGCGTGCACCCCCACACCCAGCTGCAGAGGTGTCTTCTTGTCTGCGCATGGGCAGACAATGTCAGTCTCAATTTTCTGGGACAGTTTCACTTTCCCAGAATCAGGGTCATTACCAGAAAGGGGGTGCTGTTACAGTTTTAATAGACTGGCCTCAGTTTCTTGTTTATTCCTGGAGGAAAATTTCACAGAAAGGTCATATCAGTGTCCCAGGGCACAAGGAGTCCCACACCAGACTCCACTTTTAGCATGGACAGTTTGTGTTCTTGAACATGTGCTGTCCTGATGACCACTGTGGCAGAAGAAAACCTGCTTACCAAACCCTCTAAGCCCTGACCAACTGTGGGTTGTGTTTAGTGCCTTCCTCACACACGCTGGGAGGAAGAACCCCAATGTTGGAGGTGGGTGAGTCCTACTAACCCTGTGGTCTTGGGCAGGTTCCTTAACCTCTCGGTCCTGGGCTCTCTCTGTAAGGCACTCTTAGTGCTCAGTGATCCAAGAATGCTACTTTTTATTTCAACTTGAAACGTTACTATTATTGTTATTATTTATGTGTGGATGTGCATGGACCTGTTTTCACATGTGTGCACATGTGTGTGCAGGTGTGTGTACATATATATGAGTGCATGTGGGAGCCAGAGTCCAATGTCTGGTTCTTTCTCTATCCCTCTCTACCTTATTTTCTTTACTTTAAAAAAAAGGTTTATTCTTATTAGGTTTAATTATGTGTAAGGTGTGTGTGCCTTTGGGTATGTACAGGGAGTGCAGGTGCCTGAGGAGTCTAGAAGCACTGGATTCCCTGGAGCTAGAGTATCAGATGGTTGTGAGCTGCCTGATATGGGTACTGGGACCTGAACTCCTGTTGCCCTTAACAGTTGACCCCCCCCCTCGTGTGTGTGTGTTTGTGTGTGTGTGTGTGTGTGTGTGTGTGTGCAGGTCTGTTTATTTTTGTTTTGAGACTGGGTCTCACTCATGTGGCCCAGGCTGGCCTCCAGCTCACCGTGTAACCCAGACCAGCCTTGAGCCCCTCACTTTCATTTCCCAAGTGCTGGGATTACAGGGATGCAACACCACCTGTGGCTCAGTTCCGTGAATTTTTAAACTTTTTTTATTGATTAATTTATTTATTTTTGTCTGTGTGGGGGTGGGGATGCTTATGTCACAGCATGTGTGTAGAGGTCAGAGGGTAACTGTGGAGTTGGTTTCTCCTTCCTCTTCCCACAGGTTCTGGGGAGAAAACTCAGGCTGCTAGGCTTCCCTAGCAGGCCCCTTTACCTGCTGAGCACCTGACAGACCAATACTATGCATTTCAATACAGTTTGCTAAGTCTTCCGTCCCCCTGCTTCCCTCCCCTGCCTGTTGTAGTCATGCGCTCCCCTCCCCTCACTAGGCAACTCTTCTTTCCTGCTTGTACTTCTGGTTCTCTCAGGATATCAGATAAATGGAATCCCGTCGCATGTGACATTGAGCCTGGTGATTGGCACCTGAGTTTATCCAGGTCTCCGTGTGTCTCGCTCCCTCCTGGCTGGTGCTGTGAATGAACCAGAGTTGTTTCTCTAATGACTCTGGAAAGAGGTGTCAGGGTGTCTTCAGCTGAGCCATGGACCACTGTCAACATCTGTACAGGGTTTTGATGCTGCTGTTCTGGTCTTCCTTTCTCCCTCATTTCTTGACACAGGGTCTTACTCTGCAGTTCAGGCTAGCCTGGAATTCTTTACATAACCCAGGTTGACTCTCCCCATCTCCCCCCAGCTGCCAGTCCTTCCTCACTCCGCTTACCAGTCTACAAGAGTCTGTGCTGCACTTCTGCAGAGTAAGTGGCGAACACCTGTCTGTGCAGCCACCACACATACCTGAGGCATTCCATCAATTCATAAAAACCATGTAAAACAAGAACAGTTCCGTGGAATTCTTTCCTGTTGACAACTGGAGGCATTGGGTCAGAGTCAGAGCTGGCCGCAGTTGGTTGGCCTTAGGTTAGGCATCCTACCCTTGACCTGCAGGACTGATGGCAGAGAGTCACCTACGAGCCCTGTTCCGGGTGAGCATAGGCCAGTGGAGGCTGGCCAGCTGTGAGTCTCAGGCAGGCTATGTCACCTGTCTCAGCCTCAGTTTCTTCATTTCTGAAATGGACTCCAGGAAAACACCTACTTCTGGTTGTCTTGAGGAGGAACTGAGTACACAGTACCTGGGGTGGCGCTGGGACACGAGTCTGCAGCTACTGCAGTCATGAACAGCTGTGCAGCTGCCCTTCTAGAATAAATCTCTCTTCTTAGGGCAGTTCCTTCAGGCAGGAACAATCACACACACGCACGCGCGCACACACACACACACACACACACACACACACACACACACACGCACACACCCACCTGCCCGATGTGCCTGGGAGCTGGTAAGTAGGGTGAGTGTGAGGCCAAGGCCATCACTGCTCCCTGTTCACCTCTGTCCTCGTGGAACAGGTGGCAGGAAAGCCCCTTCCAAAGGGCTTTGTTTGTGCTGGGAAGTGTGGAAGGGGAACTTTGGGTGTAGGAGTGCAGGTCAACAGCACCCCATGGGGAAGAGGCTCACCCAGCGTGTGTCTACAAACCAACGCCAATGCCAGTTGGGACAGCGAAGCATGTGTGACTCTGCTCACAGGTTCTGGGACCGGCCCTGCTTAGCATACAACCCTTGCGACCAGAAGAGCTGAGAGGCTGCACACCAATCACTGCCCTGCTTAAGTGAGCAGCAAGCAGTGCACCTTCAGCAACCCAGGTTTACAGTCGAACTTCGTTTACAGTTTTCATTGCCAACAGGTTTTTGTTGTTTGCTTTTTAAAGATTTATTTTTATGGCCAGGTGGTAGTGGTACATGCCTTTAATCCCAGCACTCAGGAGGCAGAGGCAGGCAAATCTCTGAACTTGAGACCATCCTGGTGTACAGAGTGAGTTCCTGGACAGCCAGGGATATAAACAGGGAAACCTTGACTTGAAAAACTGGAAAAAAAAGAAAAAAGAAAGAAAAGAAAAAGAAAATTTTATTTTTATTATTTTTAGTTATTAATATGTGTGTGTGCATTGGCAGGTGTCTGCCTAGGCCAGAAGCATCAGGTCCCTCTCGAGCTGGGTTTACATGAGTTCTAGAAACTGAATTCAGGTCTACAGCAAGAGCAATAAATACTCTTACCTGATAGTCATCTCTCTATCAGGAAGCTAAACATGATCTGAGGAGAAGGCTCAGTCAGCAGAGTGCTTGGTGTGCAAGCACGAGGACCTCAGTTCAACCCCAGAAGCCATGGGAAAGAGTTTGGAATGGTGGGGCACCTTCCCGACGCAGGGGAGGTGGAGACAGGCCGGGGAGGTGGAGACAGGCCGGGGAGGTGGAGTCAGGCCGGGGAGGTGGAGACAGGCGGGGAGGTGGAGTCAGGCCGGGGAGGTGGAGTCAGGCGGGGAGGTGGAGTCAGGCCGGGGAGGTGGAGACAGGCGGGGAGGTGGAGTCAGGCGGGGAGGTGGAGACAGGCGGGGAGGTGGAGTCAGGCCGGGGAGGTGGAGACAGGCGGGGAGGTGGAGACAGGCCGGGGAGGTGGAGACAGGCGGGGAGGTGGAGTCAGGCCGGGGAGGTGGAGACAGGCGGGGAGGTGGAGACAGGCCGGGGAGGTGGAGACAGGCGGGGAGGTGGAGTCAGGCCGGGAAGGTGGAGACAGGCGGGGAGGTGGAGACAGGCGGGGAGGTGGAGACAGGCGGGGAGGTGGAGTCAGGCCGGGGAGGTGGAGACAGGCGGGGAGGTGGAGACAGGCGGGGAGGTGGAGTCAGGCGGGGAGGTGGAGTCAGGCCGGGGAGGTGGAGACAGGCGGGGAGGTGGAGTCAGGCCGGGGAGGTGGAGACAGGCGGGGAGGTGGAGACAGGCCGGGGAGGTGGAGACAGGCGGGGAGGTGGAGACAGGCCGGGGAGGTGGAGTCAGGCCGGGGAGGTGGAGTCAGGCCGGGGAGGTGGAGACAGGCGGGGAGGTGGAGACAGGCCGGGGAGGTGGAGACAGGCGGGGAGGTGGAGACAGGCGGGGAGGTGGAGACAGGCCGGGAGGTGGAGACAGGCGGGGAGGTGGAGACAGGCGGGGAGGTGGAGTCAGGCCGGGGAGGTGGAGACAGGCGGGGAGGTGGAGACAGGCGGGGAGGTGGAGACAGGCGGGGAGGTGGAGACAGGCGGGGAGGTGGAGACAGGCGGGGAGGTGGAGTCAGGCCGGGGAGGTGGAGACAGGCGGGGAGGTGGAGTCAGGCGGGGAGGTGGAGTCAGGCCGGGGAGGTGGAGTCAGGCGGGGAGGTGGAGTCAGGCGGGGAGGTGGAGTCAGGCCGGGGAGGTGGAGACAGGCGGGGAGGTGGAGACAGGCGGGGAGGTGGAGACAGGCCGGGGAGGTGGAGACAGGCGGGGAGGTGGAGACAGGCGGGGAGGTGGAGACAGGCGGGGAGGTGGAGTCAGGCGGGGAGGTGGAGTCAGGCGGGGAGGTGGAGTCAGGCGGGGAGGTGGAGACAGGCGGGGAGGTGGAGTCAGGCCGGGGAGGTGGAGTCAGGCGGGGAGGTGGAGTCAGGCGGGGAGGTGGAGTCAGGCGGGGAGGTGGAGTCAGGCGGGGAGGTGGAGTCAGGCGGGGAGGTGGAGACAGGCGGGGAGGTGGAGTCAGGCCGGGGAGGTGGAGTCAGGCGGTCCCAGAGCTTGCTAGCACAGCCTACTTGGAGAGTTCCTGGCCAGTGAGGGACCTTGCCTGAAAAACAAACAACAACAACAACAACAACAGCCAAGGTGAGCAGCTCTTGAGAACTGACACAGGAGGTTCACCTCTGGCCTTCACACACACACACAGACACACAGACAGACAGACACACACAGACAGACAGACACACACACAGACAGACAGACACACACACAGACACACACACAGACAGACACACAAACACACATGCAGACACACACACACACAAATACACACACACACAGACACACACACAGACAGACACACACACACACAGACACACACACAGACAGACACACAAACACACATGCAGACACACACACACACACACACACACACACAGACAGACAGACACACACACACAAACACACACACACAGACAGACAGACACAGAGACAGACAGACACACACACACACACAGACACGCAGACACAGACACGCAGACACACACACAGAAACACACACACAGACACACACATGGGCACACACACACACACACACACACGGGCACACACACACGGGCACACACAGTAGAGAGGGTGATCAGGACAGGACACCAAACACCTGTGACCTCCACATGTAGGAACATCCTCATCATGTTCACATACTCTCATGTGCACACTCACACACCCATACATACAAACATGTACATGTACCACACACACATACAAGTCTGTGTGAAAAAAGAAATGGGATCCCATAGGCACGGCCTCCAGTGTCCCAGCTCCTTCATTTCTTGTGCATCCCAGCCATTTTGAAAACCTGGCAGCTTCCTAAACACTTGCTTACCTGGCTCCTCCTGAGGCAGGCACACAGCTCCTCCTGTGTGGAATGCTCATTCTCTGGGAGTGTAAATCACTCTCAGAACATGTTCAGACTTGGGTTTGGGGAAATTCCTCTGTCAGCAGCCTTGTGGTAGAGTGTTGGGGAGGCACCAGGAGGCCAGAGAATGGTGGGGGGTTCCCAGGAGCCTCTGCTTCACCCAGCTGCTTTCCTATCACTTTCTCACCCAGGAAAGGCCAGCAGGGGCCCTGGGCATGGAAGGATAGGGCTCTCTTGGTTTTCCTGGCTCCTGGCTAAGTCCAGCAACCAGTTCCTCTCCAGCATGATGGAAACATAGAGGTGGTAGAGATGGACACCACTGAGCAAGGCACAGAGCCTCGGAGAACCTCAGCTTCCTTGCCAGTGGAGAACGGCCTTTCCAGGGCCTAAGGGCCTGTGTGGTACTCCCTTCAGAGTCCCAAGGGCTGGGCCTGCCTCACTGCTTCAAATTATTTTAAATTATATCTTATTTATTCTCTTTCTCTCTCTCTCTCTCTCTCTCTCTCTCTCTCTCTCTCTCTCTCTCACACACACACACACACACACACACACACACACACACACATTCTGAGTTCAAGGCCAGCCTGGTCTACAGAGCAAGTTCCAGGACAGCCAGGACTACACAGAGAAACCCTGTCTCAAAACAAACAAATAAACAAACAAACAAAAAAAAGCAGAAAAATCTGTAAGTTAGTACACTAAGAAATCAACAATAGAATGTTGAATGTGTCTTACAGTGATTTCTTACTCTAGATTTCCTTTTCTAGTTCTCCACAGTGTATATTCCTTTCATGAGTGATACGGTAATACAGAGTTAATTTGGGGGCAGGTAGTATAACAGCCATGGCTGTCCTGGAACTCACTCTATAGACCAGGCTGGCCTCGAACTCACAAAGATCTGCCTGCCTCTGCCTCGTGAGTGCTGGGATTAAAGGCGTGCACCACTGCCCATCTCTTCTTTCAACTTTTTTTTTGTTTTGTTTTGTTTTGTTTTGTTTTTCGAGACAGGGTTTCTTTGTGTTGCTTTGCGCCTTTCCTGGAACTCACTTGGTAGCCCAGGCCGGCCTCGAACTCACAGAGATCCGCCTGGCTCTGCCTCCCGAGTGCTGGGATTAAAGGCGTGCGCCACCACCGCCCGGCTTTCTTTCCACTTTTAAATTACTTTATTGAATGAAAATAAGGACATGGCCATTCCTAAATACAGTTGAGGTTTTATTGTAGATATGAAGGAAAGAACAGCCAGAGGCGGGGAGCCATAGACTAAAAGACCACGAGGTCTTGTTGTAAGGATTCGGTCCTTAATTACGTCATCAGCCTGCAATGGTGCCCCAGCCTAAAAAGCGGGTGGGCCCTCTGTGCGTCCCTCTCTTTCCTTTCCCTTCCTTCCTTCCTTCCTTCCTTCCTTCCTTCCTTCCTTCCTTCCTTCCGTCCTCTCCCTTTCTCTCTCTCTCCCTCCTTCCTCTCTTTCCGCTCTGTCCTTCTGTCTGCTCCCCCTCCCCCTCTCTCTCTTCACCCCTCTCTCCCAATAAAGCTCTAAAAAAGGTAACCATGGCTCGTGACTCTCCTCCAGCACTCTCCTCCATCGGCATGGCAACTTCGGGCAGCGTTGTTTAACCAACACTTGTAGCCAAAATGGCTGAGTTATACAGGGATCTGAAGCTGGGGGAGGGAGGCCCAGCCCTGGGCTGGAGAGGAAGAAGGTGAGGGGCAAGGTGAGAAGTGCTGGGAGCCACAGGTACTGAGTGATGCGGGGACAGCTGGCCAGCATCCACTGATATGTTAATAGGAACTTCAGTTAGCCATTTGTCCTAGGTTTCCTTGAGACCTAACATTTATATGTTATTAAAATGCAACAAAAACAGTATCAGAAGGGAAAGCCTGGCCAGACGACCCTGGGATCACAGGGTAGGGGTGAGAACAGACTCCCAAAAGCTGTTCCGACCACCACACATGTGGTGGCATGTACACCCTTGTACATGAATAAGGAAATGTAACTTTCCAAAAATCAAATAAAAAAGAAAGGGCACTTTGGTTGTCCTCATTGTCTTTCTGAGAGTTACTTCCAGTTTTTTTTTTAATTTCCTGTTATGTGATTAGTTGTGTCTATTTATAGGAAACAGTGTGATATTTTGATAACTGTATATGTTGTATAATGATCACATGGGGTAATTGGTATACCTGCCACCTACTATGTATATCATTTCCTGATCAGTTGTGACCATTCAGAAGCTTGGGCTTTCATTTCAGTGTTCAGTATTGCTAACCTCAGAATACTAAACTGTGCAAGAAGACATAGGGATAAATTAGTCACTTTACAGGTGACATACACATGCCGAATTTTGTTTATGTCTTTAAAGATATTTTACATTTTACTGAGTGTACTGGGGTGCATGTGTGCCCCTGTGCACTTACGGAAGTCAGGGAACCATTTGGGGGAGTTAATTCTCTCTTTCTATCATGTGGGTCTTGGGAATGGAACTCTGGTCATCAGATTTGGTGGCAAGTGACTTTATCTGCTGAGCGTCTGACCAGGTTGAAAGAGGAAGTTCTTGGGTATTGAATATAGGGCCTCTTGCGTGCTAGGTAAAAACTCTCCTTAGAGCTATATCCCCAGCTGAAAGAGGAAATTATTTAATTTATTTATTTATTATGGTTTTGGAGACAGGGCTCTCCTGTCACAGGTTGGCCTCCAACTCACTATGTAGCTAAGGATGACCTTGACTCATCCTCCAGCCCACCTCCTGAGTGCTAGGGTTACAGGTGTGAACCACCACAGCTTGTTTTGAAAAAGGATTTTTTAAATCGTTGAACTCAAGTATGTATATTTATTTTCTTTTGAAAGGTTTGTCTTGATAAAACTCTTATGATAATTTCAGGAATGTACTCTATATAGTCTGAGTACAGGATGCTTGACAAGAAATGTCCTACCAAAGTTACCAGCACATAGTCAGCCTTATCTGTGAGGCATGGAAAAGTACAAACACACCTGCACATGAATCATGCTTTAAAGTATCCCTCTGGAACTTTCTCTCCCGTGAGTAGATGTGATCCCCATCCGAAAGGTCCAGGATCTGTTTGCATTTCTGCTTTTCGTGTGGCAATGCATTGCTAAGGGCGCGCACATTTTGTTTCTGTTATTGTTACTTCAGCTATTATTGAGCACGTCTTATTTTTTAGTAAACTGCACCGGAGACATATGGTTTAAATGGTTGCTCTTCCCCTTATTTCCCTGCTTTCGTTTGTTTTTCTCTTTAATTCAATTTAACCCATTCATTTTTAGCGTCGGGCAGGTACGCACAGTACGCATGCGCACTCCTGGCTGGGCAGGCCCGCCCCCAACCCTGGCCATTGGCTGTTCAGGCGGGAGCGCACTTGATTGGTCGCCGCGTGCCAAGCCCCCGCTGCCCGTCAGAGTTGGCGGGAAAGTGGCGGAGGCGCAGCATGGCGGCGGCGGCGGAGTCGCCGTCCTCGGGTGGCCCCGGGGCCGTGCGGTTGCCGCGGTCGCCACCACTCAAGGTGCTGGCAGCGCAGCTGCGGCGCCACGCGGAGGGAGGCCCGGGCGCGTGGCGGCTGTCGCGGGCGGCGGTGGGCCGCGCGCCGCTGGAGCTGGCGGCCGTGTGGATGCAGGGCACCGTGCTGGCGGCGGAAGGCGGCCAGGCGCGGCTGCGTGACCCGAGCGGGCCCTTCTCCGTGCGCGGCCTGGAGCGCGTACCGCGGGGCCGGCCTTGCCTGCTCCCAGGTAACCAGGGCCAGACCGGTTCTGCAGGGGGCTGTCCTTCCCGGGGGCGGGGCGGTCCCACCTCCAGGCATTCGTCCTCTTTCCTGTCCCAGCCCCTGTCAGGTGACTCCCATACCTGTCGGATGACTGCAACACCTGCCACCACGTTCAAAGATGTAGGTTTCAATCTGGCCTGGTGGCCCACACCTGTCATCCCAGTACTAGGAGACTGAGGCAGGAGGATGGCAAAGTTCAAAGCCTTTCTGAGCTACAGAGTGAGTTTAAGGCCAACCTAGGCAACTTAGTGAGAGCTTGTCCCAGAACAAAGAGTAAAGAGGGCCTGGGATGGGACTCTGTGGTAGAGCACTTCCTAGCATTGATGAGGCCTTGGGTTCAACCCAGGCTGCAAAAATAGTAAACAAATAAATCAATGAAAATACCTCTGGGTTCTCGAGCTTTGGGCTTCTCTGTCACGAGTTCTCTCCCCGTAGATGTTTTTCAGTTTTCCCACGTGCTTTGAGAAATAATGTCTTGGAAATGTGTGCGTGTCCTTTTCTGTTTTGAGGCAGGGTCACATGTAGTCTAGACTGGCCTCTAATTCCTTGTGTAGTTGAGGGTGATCTTGAACTCCTGAACTTCCCACTTCCATCTCCAGAGTGCTAGGATTACAGGCATATGCCACCACACCTAGTTCATGTGGTGCTGGGGGTCACACCCAGGCCTTTGTGCGTGTTAGCGGAGCAACCTCCCAACTGAGCCATATATCAGCCCCATGTCTGCATATTTTTAATGTTCCAAGAAAAAAGGGACATTTATCTTGGAAAGCCACTGTTCCCAGAAGGGTTGGGGACACTTTTCTATACCTTCCCTACTGAGAACACCATAGCTGTGGTTCGTAATTCATAACCAGCTGTTGCTCACACTCAAGGGAGCATCATCACATTTATCTAGGGGTTTGTTGAAGCCCATCCCTCAGGTTCTCCAAGTCTTAAGACTTGTTTCTCATTTGCTCCAAGGAGCTGCCAATATTGCTGGGTTTGAGGCCACCCTCTGAGCCACTACAGTACTTGGTCTGACATCTAGATGTCCTGAGAACCAGATGGCCTAAGAGACAGGCATTGGGATACCTGGAGTCTCATCTCACTGACAAGGATGTCACGTGAGCATATCATACATGGGGCTGCAGCTGTGACCCAGATAGACGAGGCCTGCCTCTACTTGACTTTGCAGGTTTCTGAAGGAAGCATTTGGATTCACCAAGCCTACCTTTCCATGGCTTCCTTCTCTGTGAAGTCAAGCCAGACTCTCTAAGAACGCTTCCTGTTCAGAGAGTGTGGGGTTCTGTCTAGAGACAGACTAGGTCAGGGGTCTGACCTGGGCTGTTTTGAACTCAGATTTAGGTTACCTTTTCTTCTCTCCTCTCTCTCTCTCTCTCTCTCTCTCTCTCTCTCTCTCTCCTCTCTCCACCAGTCTTACTCTAATTTAGGACTAGCAAACTCAAATGGACTGTAAACTAAAAGCAGTTTTACACACACACACACACACACACACACACACACACACACACACACACAAAGCTGGGAATCAGAGCTCAGTGCCTTACCACTGAGCTCTGTCTCCAGACCCAGCTTTTACATTTTAAAACTTTTCATTTGTTTTGTTTTGTTTGTGGCACATTTCTCTGTGTAGCCCTGGCTGTCTCACTCTGTAGACCAGGCTAGCCTCAAACTCACAGAGATCCGCCTACCTCTACCTCCTGAGTGCTGGGATTAAAGGCGTGTACCACCATGTGTTAATCCCACTGATGGAGAATAAGACCACTACCACAATTCAAAGCCAAATTTGAAAGAAGCTTTAATTAAATACTGGCCAGGTGGATGGACTCTGTCCAGGACCATCTTCAGGCTTCCAGAAGATGGCCCTGAGTCATGGTTTACTTAAGTATTTCCCATCAGCTCCAATCAGGGGCCAGCATACATACATCCTGACGCATTTCCTGCCTGTCAACCTCTTGCCCATGTGTGACCAAGCACAGCCAGTGCAGATGGGTCAGACAGACTTGGGGAGTGAAAACCTGGGGCTTGTTGTCTCCATACACAGCAGGAACTCTCTGTCCTCGGGCAAGGGACTTGTAGATCAGAGGCGTTTTTGTTTCATGGATATAGTAATTAAATCTTGAAGTGTAACTTTGACTGTCACGTATGCGTGGCTCTTTAAAACTATTTTGATTGCATCTTACTTACTCTGAGTAAGGTTATATGTGTGCATGTGGGTGTGCCATAATACTCAGGTGGAGACCAGAAGACAGTTTGGAGTCGGTTCTCTCCCTTCCACCATGTGGGTCCCAGGACTGAACTCAGGGTGCCAGCCTTGGCAGCAGACACTGGCCCAGGTTTCACTATCGTTTGTTTTGTTTTGAGACAGGGTCTCGCTGTGTAGCCTTGGGTGGCCTGGAGCTCACTATGTAGATCAGGATAGTCTTGAACTCAGAGATCCTCTGGCCTGTGCCTCCTGAGCCCTGGGATTAAAGGCATGTGCCTGATACCTGTCTTATGTTTTACCTTTTGATCACAATGTGGGAAAAGTATTATGCAGTTCAGAATCAGCATCTGCAAGTGAAGTTGTATTAAAGTGAAATGTATTTGTAATTTACAAAAGATTAGGGTCACTGTTTCACTGTAATGACATAGTCCAGGAGTTGTGACAGAGATGACCCACAAAAGCCTGATTTATATAGTCTGGTCCTTTACAGAAAAAGTTGACTGCCCTATGCCATAGCTTTGGCTTTGCTCGCATTCCATGGTGTTTGGTGTCCTAGCCTAGGCAATGTCCCTTGAGGTCAGCCAGGGTCTCAAGCCTGGCACCCAGCAGGTGTCCCTGTGTTGGACTGAGCCTGCTGGTCTCACCTTCTAGCCTGTATGCCCAGGGGCAGGGCTCATCCTCTTTCCTCTTCCTCATTAATTATCTCACCAGGAACCAGGGAGGTAAACAGGCCACTAAAACACAGGGTACCAGTGTAGATGTACACCTAGGGCGTGTGTGCAGAGGTGGCAACTCCTCTTTCTTCCGTTTGAGTAGTGCTCACGGTACCTGCCTCGGTGTTTGTGAAGTAGAAAAGTCCCTACAAAAGCATGCCATGTGTTAGCCTCTGCTAACCTCAGGAGACCTCCAGCTGCAGAGCATAGACAGACTTCTGTCCATCTGGCTCGTTGGTTCATCTGGTATTTATTTGGGGCCAGTTGATACAGAACTAGGCACAGAAGAAGGATACATGTTCAAGGCACAAGGGGGTCAGGAAAGCCCTGAGAACTGCATTGTAGTTATCTGTAGGGACTAGCCCTCTTGGGTTGCTGGGACTCAGGATGTTCAGTGTCAGAATTGGGACAGTCTGTGTCTGTAAAGTAGTGGATTGTCAACTCCTTTGAACAGCTGTGCAAAGGCCAGGAGGCATGGAACAGGGCCCCGGGGGACAGCAAAGGCCAGGAGGCATGGAACAGGGCCCCAGGGGACAGCAAAGGCCAGGAGGAGGGAACAGGGCCCCATAGGACAGCAAAAGCCAGGAGGCAGAGAACAGGGCCCCAGGGGCAGCAAAGGCCAGGAGGCAGGGAACAGGGCCCCAGGGGCAGCAAAGGCCAGGAGGCAGGGAACAGGGCCCCAGGGGCAGCAAAGGCCAGGAGGCAGAGAACAGGGCCCCATAGGACAGCAAAGGCCAGGAGGCAGGGAACAGGGCCCCATAGGACAGCAAAGGCCAGGAGGCATGGAACAGGGCCCCATAGGACAGCAAAGGCCAGGAGGAGGGAACAGGGCCCCATAGGACAGCAAAGGCCAGGAGGCATGGAACAGGGCCCCAGGGGGCAGCAAAGGCCAGGAGGCAGGGAACAGGGCCCCAGGGGCAGCAAAGGCCAGGAGGCAGGGAACAGGGCCCCAGGGGGCAGCTCTGAAAGGCTGCAGTTTGGGAAGGACCTGTCCACACTAAATGACCTTGATGCCTGCTGGTTTGCCGTTGCCTGGCCCCTGCCCTGCCTGTAGGGCATCGGGCAGTTTCTCTCCAGGCTCTGAAGATACAGTGAAGTTGGGAACTCTGCCCCCTAGTCCTCATTCTGCAGATGGTGTGTTGCTTACCTTGCTATGATGGGGAGGCTCTTGGGCAGGAGCGCTGTCAGTGGTTGGGAGGACACAGGCCAGAGCTGCTGCAGTAGCCCAAACAGGAGAAGGCTAAAGCTTGATCTTGGGCAGGGTCCAGTGGGGAAGAAATGGAGGATATCACAGACAGCTACCTGGGGAGGGATACGGGTGCACGGACTCAGCACTGGTCCCAGGGTATTGTGGAATGTCTTCTGTCTCCAGGTTCCACAGAGCAGGTCTGTTGGCCTCACCTGGTCTTCCGCCTTGTAATTCTAAGGGTTTTGTCTTCATTACCAGTTGGGGCCATGTACAGAGGACAGCCAGTATGGGACCTTGAGTTAGATCCAGAGATCCTTCTGTGGACCCTGTCAGGGAAAACATGGGAGGGATGGGCAGCCTCAGGGCTTGGCTTGTGTGCAAACTCATCCTTGCTGGTGGAAGCCGGGCATGCAGGGGGCTGGCTGCATGCCTTTCCGGCTGTGACAAGGGACTTTTTACACAATTGCATTTTGTGTGGTTTATGACTAGCCAAGTTGCACTTTCAAGGAGAGGCACTTCCCTCAGGGAATGGGAAGTTGTGGTTAATAATATGTCAGATCATCCAGTGGCAGCCTGTTCTGTTGGTTTCCCTGTGTGTGCCCAGTGTGGCTTGGGATAAAGCTGGGGGTGGCAGGGATTGGAACAACAGCGCAGTGTGCTGTGGGTGGTTGAGAGGAGGGCTGTGCTGATGCCTGGCCTAACTCTTTTTGGCAATGTGGAGGGAAAATTGGATTTACATTTCGGCTGTCGGGAAGTGGCTTTGCAGGAGTACCCGTCTTGCTAACAGAGACCAGTCACTCACTCTGGCATTGAGCAATGAACAAGACTGAGAGCAAAGTTTGAGTTTTCACCCCTGCCTGGGGCGGTGTGTCTAATTATAACTCAGTGGGATCCAGAGTTGCTGGCGTTCCAGGGACATGACTGCTGAGTGAGCCTGCCTATTGTGTCTAGCATATGAAAAGCAGATGCCAATAAGATGCAGATGTCATCCTCCAGGTTAAGCACTGATCTCATTGTTCATACATGTATCTGTTTTGGTCCCTGACTGCCTTTGTTTTGGTATCTACTGTCAGGATTGTGTGCATGTTCTTGTGTGGAGGTGTGCTCACACATGCCTCTGTGTGTGTAGAGGCAGATGTACATCAAGTGTCTTCCTTGATTGCCCTCACCTTATTTTTTGAGACAGGGTCTCTTACAGAACCAGGAGCTCTCTGACTGGGTTAGGGTGGTTGGGCATAGAGCCCCAAGGATCCTCCTGTCTCCATTTTCTTAACACTGATCACATATGTGTACACCCTGTCATGCAAAACATGGATGCTGGGGGTCTGAACTCAGGTCCTCTAGCTTGCATGGCAAACCCTTTACCAGCTAGGCCCTCCCCCAGCTCCTCTTCCTCTTACTTTGCAGGGCTAAAGATCAAACCTAGGACCTAGTGCATGCTAGGCTGAACTTGGCCTCTGAGCTGCGGCCCCCAAGCCCTAGCTAATCTTTTTGTCTCCATTGTCCTTCTCTGGTCAAGGCCCTGAAGTCAGGGTCTTTGTGGGCTGTCCCCACCTGCCTTGTTAGTATGAACATCATGTCCTTTTCTTCTCTTCCCAGGGAAGTATGTGATGGTGATGGGTGTGGTTCAGGCCCTTAGTCCTGAGCCCTGCCTACAGGCTGTGAAGATGACGGATCTTTCTGACAATCCTGTCCACGAAAGCATGTGGGAACTGGAGGTGGAAGATTTACACAGAAACATCCCTTAGAGCTGGGCCTGTGAGAGCAGCTTTCCCTGGAAGTACTTAACCACCGTGTGGGTCTGGGACATCGCAAGTTTCATGACGAGATTTGTCTTGGAGCCGGACGTCTGGACCCTGGGAGCTGGAGCTTCCGTTAACTCCGCCTCCTCTCTGCCCAGGCCTTTGGCTGCTTGTGGATGAGAAGCAGATGCTCTGGGCTTTTTCCTTGTTAGTCATTTTTGTTCATTTTTCTCTCTCTAAAGCACATGGAAATCTCATGTTGCCGTTTCCTGATTTGGCGAGTGATAACACTTTCTGCTTTAAGTTGCAAAATCTAAGTTTCAGTTATTGCCAGTGGGATAAAGTGCAGTTAAGAGGACAGAACTACGTTGTGGCCTGTCTCCCCATCCCCAGCTGCTGGATGCCAGCAAGCAGCCCCTGCAGACAGGGCTCTCTCTGCTCCAGAATGCTCATTCCTGAAACATTGTGGGACCAGCTGCTGAGAATGGTTGGAATATTCTCAGAATTCTTTGTTGAAATTAAAAATCCAAGATGGAAACAGACTTTTCAAATACTTCTGCTTCAAAACTTTTGTGGAGAGATAGCCAGGGAGGGAATAGTCTGCTGGCTTAGAGTCCTGACCCTTCTGCATGAAATGCCTTTCTGTTGGGATTGCATCACTGTTGGGTTTTGGCTTTCTGCTGATCACCCAGGCTAGATTTATGTTTGGATGGTAAAGACCAAGGCAGTCCATATTATGTTCCCACACCGCTGCAGCACTTTGCCCAGATGACTGATAGTCTACCACTAGTAACATTTTTGTATGGCTAGTTGTTAAAAATAAGCACGATTATTTGTTTGTTTGTTTTAAAGACAGGGTCTTATGTAGCTCGGGGTAGTCTGACTCCTGACCTCCCACCTCCAGTTCCTGAGTCTACCACTCTGCTTGCTTTCTGCAGTGCTGGAGATTGAACCAGGGCTTTGTGCATGCTGGGCAAACTCTCTACTAACTGAGCCCCATCTCCAACCTGAACTATGATTTCTTAAAACAGGTTTAAGTTTTCAGAAAAATTGAATAGAAAGTCCCATAAACGCCATTGAACCTAAGGCCTTGTGTGTGTTAGGCAAACACCGTCACTGATATAGACATCCAGCTCATTGATTTTAGGACAGAGTGTCTTAAAACAAGGCTAGCCAGATGTGGCAGTCCTAATGCTTCAGCCTCCTGAGTGCTGCGATCCCAGGCCCACACCTCTCACCCAGGCACCCCCACACCCTGACTAACCTATATTGCCATGATCATCAGATGGTGCTTTCCAGCAGATAAACTCAGGAGCCGCTTGGCAGGAAAGGGACAGAGGGGGAAGGAGAAGGGACCCAGGGGTGATCTAGAGCATTCCTGTCCCCTGCCCATAGAAAAAGTGTCAAGACTTTGAGCTAATTTGTAGCTCAGGCCGGTCTCAGGTTTATCATCTTCTGCCTCAGAGTAGCTTGGATTGCAGACTGGCTCCTCCTGCCCTGCTTGCATTGATGCCTTTTTAAAAAGATTTTATTTTTAGTTATGTATGTGGGGGAGGGGGGCTTTGGAGTTTTGTTTTTAGTCATGTATGTGTGGGGGGGACTTTGGAGTTTTATTTTTAGTTATATATGTGTGTGGGGGGCCTTTGGAGTTTTATTTTTAGTTATGTATGTGTGTGGGGGGCCTTTGGAGTTTTATTTTTAGTTATGTATGTGGGGGGGGGGGCCTTTGGAGGCCAGAAGAGAGTGCTGGTCCTTTGTCAGCCCCATTCAGGCAGCTCACAACTTCTGTAACTCCCTGTAGTTCCCAGGAATCTGATGCCTCTTTCAGACCTCTATGGACATCCCCACAACATGGTATATAGACTCACATGCTTACACATATATACATAAATAAAAATAAATGCAAAACAATGAGAAGACTTAAGAACAGCATAATGAATGGCGCTGGGGACAGATCTTGGTCCCTGGTGCTGGGAGCCATCCTGGCGGTGGACAGGTTCCTGCAGAGGATGTATGGAGTCGGCAGGGGAAGGAGAGCTAGGAATGGTGGTCGGGAGAATCCTGTAGCCTGACTGACTAGCAGCCAGAGTGCTTTTGATACAAAATTTATTGATACAAAATTTAGTAAGCAGGGATAGATTCATGTTGCTCCAAAACATGGATCATATCATTTTTGTTTTGGGACATGTGTTTCACCTTTTCTTGCTCATCCTTAGTCATCATTAATAAACTATGACAGAACAGAGTTATCATTTTCAATCATTTTCCCTCGTTTTGACATCGTTGATGAACAGAGTTATCATTATTACTCATTAACCCCAAAACCCAATTTTTAAGAATCTAGAGGCATATGACAGCCTGTTCTCAGGCTGGTTGCTTTGGTTGCATCAAGGACACTATAGACCAAAATAAAATCTTCAACCACCCTGGGCATTTTGCCATGTCTCAAGCAGTGTATTATTAACTCTTAATGGCCAGAGGGGCCCAAAAAAAGTCTCAGGCCAAAGCTGCTGCAGTTATTTTTCAAATTCTGGCATAATACAGTGTTTATATTTTATATTTTAGTAGAATTTGTTTATATGTCTAGTCCTGGCATTCTGTTGTTCTTTGGTCACATGACATCACAGTGACTTGGCATGTGCTGACTTTTCTAAGAAAGGGAGGTCCTGACATCTCATTCTTTTGTCATCTTTCTATTCTATGCTTTGTTCATCAATGTAAATCTCTGTGTAGGGCAGAGGTAACCTCGGCTAATCTAACTTTGTTGCTGTACAGTGAGAAGAGGCTTGTGATCTGAACTGTGGCCAACTCCTCTAGCCCACCGAATCTTGTTGACATTTTTTTTTTTTTTTCCGTTTTTCCAGACAGGGTTTCTCTGTGTAGCTTTGCGCCTTTCCTGGAACTCACTTGGTAGTCCAGGCTGGCCTCGAACTCACAGAGATCCGCCTGGCTCTGCCTCCCGAGTGCTGGGATTAAAGGCGTGTGCCACCACTGCCCGGCTCTTGTTGACATTTTTAAGTTTACTTTGTTTTGACTGTCTTGTTCCTGAGTAAGTACAGGGACAGATGTTTCAAAAATGTCTCATAGCCTTATAAAGAGACCTCTGGCTTCTTTATGTGTGTCACAACCTCCAAAGCATAAGGAAGACCTTCAAGTAGATAAGAATATCTCCCTAAAAGCGGGAGAGGTAGTATGTTCAGGATTGTCCTGGGGAGCTTAGAAGCATTACTCCTGGGGAAAGGCGTAAGTGATTCATAAGAAGTTTTCCATCAATCCAATATTCCCGAATTGTACAAATATTAAGTCTCCCAAGTATGCAGCAGGTGGAGGTGAAAGGTGGCCCTCATGTGGCTCAGTTTTGCGGGATCCTTGTCAAGCGGCTGTGCTGGCCTTAAGACTTTTGTGGTATCACAGAGAAGCCTGTCACTGCCCTGAAAGTCCTGGTGGCCACCTGTCTTCCCACTGTCTCACTGGGCCTGCCGTGGAGTGCTTCGCTGAACGTTCACTCAGGCTCTGCCATGCCTTTCTGCTGCTGTAAAACCCATTTGTCCTGCAGCGCTCCGCTGTCTATCAGCGTTGTCCGCATACCCTGCCTGCCCACTGAGTGACGTCCCCTTTGTTATCAGTACAGCGGGTTTAGTGTGGAGAGTTCGCAGCTCAGCTAGGAGCGCCATTCAGGAAACACGTGGACTCCACGGGTAGTCCTGTAAGATCTGCCAGACTCACGGCATGCCTGGCTAAGTTGTTCGTTTTATTTTATTATTTTATTTTATTTTATTTTATTTTATTTTATTTTATTTTATTTTATTTTATTTTATTTTATTTTATTTTATTTTATTTTTTCTGAGACAGGGTTTCTTTGTGTAGACCTGACTGTCCTGGAACTCACTCTGTAGACCAATCTGAACTTGAACTCACAGATATACCCCTGCCTCTGCCTTCCAAGTGCTGGAATTAAAGGCGCTCACATTTTCTTTTAAAGGTAGACCAAGTTGGAAAGTGATCTGGGTTTGACTGCTGAACAATTTTTTTAAGATATATTTATATTGTTTATTTATTTATTTGTTTGGTTTTTCGAGACAGGGTTTCTTGGTGGTAGCCCTGGCTGTCCTGGCTGGAACTCACTCAGTAGACCAGGCTGGCCTTAAACTCACAGAGATCCTCCTGCCTCTGCCTCCCCAGTGCTGGGATTAAAGGCGTGTGTCACCACTGCCCCGCTTATTCTTATTTTATAATATTACTATTATTGTGTGCATGTGTGTCTATGTGCATATGTGAGTCTGAAAGAGGGCATTGTAATCTCTGGAGCTGGAGTTACAGGCAGGTCTGAGCAGCCGAATGTGGTGCTGGGAACCCAACTCAGGTCCTCTGGAAGAACAGCAAGTGCTCTTAACTGCTGAGCCGTCTCTCCAGCTCTAATGTACATCTTTTGAGCTACAGAAAAATTGCAAAAATAGTACAGTCCTTATTCTTTTTATTTATTTGTTTCTTGCCTACTTACTTACATGTGAGGCAGGATGTCTATAGCCCAGTCTGTCCTGGAACTCCTGATCCTCCAGCCTCGACTTCCTGAGTATTGAGATTATAGGTGTGCCACCACTAAGCTTGGTTTATGTGGTATTAGGGATCAAAATGGACTTCTTGAATTGTAGACATACCATGTTCCTATCATAAATGTCTTATATTAGCATGGTGTGGATGTTAAAACTAATTAACAAATTAATTAATGAGCTAATACTCAGAAGTTAGTAGCCAAATCAATAGTTTATTCTGGTTTCTCATATTTTTGGTTTTGAGCCTGGCCCTTAATGGCTGAGCTATCTCTCCAGCCCTATCCTGGTTTCTTTATTTCTTTTTTCCCCAGGATTCTACATTCTATTTAGTCATTGTGTCTTCTTAGGGTCTCCCTTGTCTGGGACATTTGATCTGTTGCTTTTTTAAAAAAAATAATAATTTATTTAACTTTATTTTATGTGCATTGGTGTGAAAGTGTCAGATCCCCTGGAACTGGAGTTACAGACAGTTGTGAGCTGCCATGTGGTTGCTGGGAATTGAACCTGGGTCCTCTGGAAGAGCAGCCAGTGCTCTCAACTGCTGAGCCATGTCTCCAGCCCCAGTCAGTTACTTTTGACTGTATTGGAACTTAGTCAACAGACACACATACACAGATGAAGACAACACACACACACAGACAACACACACACACACACTACACAATGCTAATGGTAACCTTGAACATCTGATCCTCTGCCTCCTTAGTGCTGGGATTATAGGCAAGTACTACAATGACTAGCTTTTCAGAGTGCTGGGAATCAAACCCAGGGCTTCATTCATGCCAAGCAAGCACTCCACCACCCACCTACAGCTCTAGGCTACCCTCCTCCTCCTCCTCTTTAGCCAGGGTCTTGCTATGTCAGCACGGGGCCTCTGGCATGCTCTATTGCTGAGCTATAGCTCCAGCCCAAAATTAATTAATTACTTTTGAGACAGAGTCTCATCTTCCAGGCTGGCCTCAAACTCTGCAGCTGAGCGTGATCTTGAAGCCCTGATTCCCCTGCGGGCACTTTGCGGTGCTGGAGTTCAGGTGTGCACTACTCCAGGCTTGGTTCCTGCATGCCAGACGAACACTCTACCCCTTGAAGCCCAGGCTGAAATTTAATTTTGATGCAGGCCACAGGATCTCTGCTTTAGGAGTCTTAGTAAAATGGTGTCCCCAAACTGCTTTACCCCAGAGCAGCTGTTGAGCTGCGTGTGGCACAAGCCTAGTCTGCGTCCCCACTGGAGACCTGGAAGCTGCTGACAGCTTCCCAGCCGTGTCCTCACCTAACTCCTGGTGAGTAACACGCGATGGAAAAGTGTGGGCTGGCTGGAGGTCGCGCCAGTGGGGGAGGAGTGCTCCAAGCTGCAGTGGCCTGTGGCTGGAAGCTGCCTCCCCAGCACAGAGCTGGGCCTGCGGTTTCTCTGCACATTCAGAACTCTCACTGTCGGGCTGCCGGTTCCTCCCTGACAGGGCCAAATGAAAATGCATCCGGAGGCTTCAGCTCTCGGGCTGCCAAATCAAAGTCAGTTTATCAGTGAGCACCCGCCAGACCGCGGCTCTGGCGGCAGCCTGTGTGCCCGCCCAGCGCAGCTTCCCTTTTGAAATGCTCTTTTCTAAGAACCGAGAATAAGCAACCTAGGCTGTGACTTCACTTTTCTCGGAACTGCTTTACATTATATATATTTTAAAAATGCGAAACCATCACTTAGCTGGTTTTGGATTGCCTGAGTTCCCTAATTCTTTCTGTTGCATGTTCTTGTAAAGCTCAAGTTTTACCGCAAAATTCTGCAGGAGGGGGAAAGAATGGCCATGCCAAATAGGGGTGTGTCTTGTGTTTTAGCTGGCTTATGTATGATTTAATGATTAAGGAGAAAAAGAAACTAGAAGAGATGCCATGAAAAGTCAAGGATCAGCTCTGAGTTCTGTCTGGCAGACCGTTAATGCTGGGCGCTTGGTCCACGCTTTGTGATTGGCTAGCTGCCTCTTGCAAGGGTGAGAGGGGACCTGGGTGTAGTGTCTGTGATCCTGATATTCTGAGGTGAAGGCCACTCTGGGCTGTGGTGCAAGTTCCAGGCCCTGTGCTGACATAGCAAGACCCTGGCTAAAGAGGAGGAGGAGGAGGAGGAGGAGGAGGAGGAGGAGGAGGAGGAGGAGGAGGAGGAGGAGGGTAGCCTAGAGCTGTAGGTGGGTGGTGGAGTGCTTGCTTGGCATGAATAAAGCCCTGGGTTTGATTCCCAGCACTCCAAAAAGCTAGTCATTGTAGTACTTGCCTACAATCCCAGCACTAAGGAGGCAGAGGATCAGATGTTAAAGGTTACCATTAGCTACATAGCAAATTCAAGACCAGCCTGGGCTATGTGAGAAACTGTCTTAAGAACAAAACAAAACAGTGTGGAGGAGAAAGAGTAGATGCATCTTTAGCCGCAGTTAGCCACAGTGACCTATATCAAGCCTCCAGTAGCTTTGAGCCTGTCTATAAGGACATCATCCTGGGGTTCTTACCTTCTTGGGATGAGGGGGCTGAAACACTGTCACACTGTGGGGGCTGGTCCTGGTCCTACTGTTTCTTGCCTGACCTTGGGTTTGAAGGTCAGCCTTTGAGGTGGAGGCAATCTTTCCTTCAAAGGATGCTGCTGGTAGGTTCTTGGGAACGGCAGTTGCCATGCTTCCTTCTGAGTGGGGAGGTCTCAAATTTGTTTTAAAATCTTAACTTGGTAGTATCTCTGTCCCCTGGGGACTTACAAAACACATACAGGTATCAGTAAATGCCAGTAATGGCTGAGTTTCAGGTTGGTCTACACACAAGCAAAGGCACAGTGCTTGTGAACCTTGACATTTGAGGTTTTTTTTAATTATTTGTTTATTTATGAATTTTTTGTTTGCTCACAAATTTACTTTGTTTGTATGTGTATACCTGCACGTTGCTGTGGTGTGGGTGTGCAGATCACAGGATAAATTGTGGGAGTTGATTTTTGATTCCTACCAAGTGGGATATGGGTTCAAACTCAGGCCATAGGCCTTGGTGGCTAGCACCTTTACCCTCAGAGCCATCTTGCTGACCTGAGTTTGAGTTTTTGTTGTTATTATTGTGTTTTTGTTTGTATTTTGTAATTTTTAAGATTTATTTGTGTGTGCCCACATGCATCCATGACACTGTGTGGAGGGAAAGGACCTCTTTCAGGAGTCCACTCTCCCCACTGTGGGTCCTGAGGATGGAGCTCAGGAGACCCTGCAGCAAATGCTTTACCCACTGGGCCATCTCACTGGCCCTTGCTCATTTCTGTGAGACAGGGTTTCTCACAGCTCATGTTGTCCTGAATGACAGGTGAGCCTCCTGCTTTCCCCTCTTGACCCTGGGATGGAGGCTGTGCTACTGTGCCCAGTTCAGACGGTGCTGGAGCTCAACCCAGCGCTTATGCATGGTAGACGGACTCTGCCAGCTGAGCTGGAGCTCAACCCAGCGCTTATGCATGGTAGACGGACTCTGCCAGCTGAGCTGGAGCTCAACCCAGCGCTTATGCATGGTAGACAGACACTCTGCCAGCTGAGCTGGAGCTCAACACTGCTTTTTGTTTTTCCCCATGTTTCTCTTTTTTTTTTTTTTTTTTTTTTTAGATACTATATAGGCCAAGATAGCCTTGAACTTTTGGAGATTCTCCTGCCTCAGCTCCAGAGGTTCTGGGATCATAGGTATATACTGCCCTGTTGGCTTTTTGGGCCTTTTGAAGCAAGCACCTTGCAGTTGCCTGAGGTGTTGGCTGGAAGGTGGCGGGAGAATGCTCCTCGGATAGGAAAGATCTGAAGTATAAAAGGGTTGCTGCAAAGAGCAACCACCAGTGTGGAGGAGAAGTCTGGAACAGTAGTTCCCTTGATAAAGACAACAGTTAATTGTACACTTGGTATCAAGGTTTGTGCTGAACTTCATTTACCTGGGATGTATTCCCCTTGCACCACCATGAAGAGCAGAACCACGAAGATAAAGCCCTGTGTCCCAGCTCATCTGGTGAGCAGGCCACAGGGGCAAGTCATGAGCTAGTGGGTACCTGGTATTGTTAGGGACACTCTTCTTGGGAGCCAGCACCTAAATTCTCCACTGTTGATGCCTCAGGACTGTTCTGGAGTGGATTATAGCGCCCCCTGCTGGTTGGTTCTCAGCCTGGTCTGCGCCCTCGGGAATGGGATGAGAGCCAGAGATTAGAATGAAAAGCCACAAAATGAAGCAAGGGAACAAAACAGGGCCACAAGAAGTTTCACAGCCATCCACCCTGGGAGTTTTGCCCATTGTGGCCAGACTGGGGTGGGCGTGGAGGGATGGTTTGGCCACCAGATGGGTTCTGATGGACTTGACATTCAACTCTAGCCTCGTTTATTAAGTGGGTCGCCTTGAATGAGTCACTTAATTTCTCTGAACCTTATTTATCTATTTAGGCTTCTAAAGGCAGGATCACTATGTAGAAGCTGACCCGAAACTCCCAATGTAGCCCAGGTTGTCCTCCAGCTTGCAAGGATTGTCCTGCCTATGCCTCTCAACTACACCACCATGCCAACTCTTCTTGTTTTCATGAGCTACTGTTGTTGTTGTTATTGAGATGAGGTCTCACAATTAGCCCAGGATGGCCTGGAACTCACAGAGATCTGCCTGTCTCTGCCTCTGGGGCACTGGGATTAAAGGTGTGTACCACCTTCAATTAAAAGCATTTAGCACTTGGGATTGAACCCAGGGCCTCACACATGCCAGACAAGCACTCTGTCACTGAGCTATATTCCCAGCTTCTCTGTACCTTTTGTTTTCAGACAAGGCCTCACTAACTTTCTGAGGCAGCTGAATATCTAGGATGAAAGGTCTGAGCCACTAGGGCTATCCCTTTATAAGCAATTTTAAATTATTGTTGTTATTATTATCATCATTGTTATGAGGCCAAAGAGGTGGCTGAGAGGTTAAAATTGCTTCCTGGGCAAGTCTGCTAACCTGAGTTCATTTCAAGGAACTCCTGAAAGTTGTGCTCTGACCTCCATACAAGTGCAGTGGCCTGTGTGTGCCCCCATATACACATACAATGATAAATAAAATACAAATTAAGCCTAATAAACGTATCACTATTATCGTGTGCTGGGGATGAAACCTACAGCCTCATGTATGCTGGATGAGTGGCCTACCTCTGACCCACATCCCCAGGCCTTTTGGCTTATTTCTGACCTCTGTAGAGAAAAATGGTTGGGGTCAGAGAGGGTAAATGACTCCTCTGCTAGGTTGTTATTAGAATCCAGCAGTCTGAGCAGGTTCCTCCAGATGTCTGTTTCTTCGGCTCTGCCACCAAGCACTGGTGCCTGCTGGGCTCTAGGTCTGGAGACAATGAAAGGAAGACCCTGTTGCTTCCTGCACAACTTGTCTCCTGTGTGCATGCTGGCCCAGTTCAATGAAACCGAGGCTAGGGATGGCGCTCATGGGAGAGTACTTGTCTGTTGTGCATGACACATATGAAAATGCCCAGGTTCATTTTCCAGCTTTACATAAAACTGATCATGGTGATGGAGACAGGGGGAGTCAGAAGTTCAAAGACACCCTCAGCAACTCAGTGAGTTAGGGGCTGGCCTAGGCTTATATAAGTGTTTGTTTGTTTGTTTGTTTGTTTGTTTTTTGTTTTTCGAGACAGGGTTTCTCTGTGTAGTTTTGGTGCCTGTCCTGGACCTCGCTCTGTAGACCAGGCTGGCCTCGAACTCACAGAGATCCGCCTGGCTCTGCCTCTCAAGTGCTGGGATTAAAGGCCTGCGCCGCCGCCGCCACCACCACCACCGCCGCCACCGCCGCCGCTACCACCACCACCTAGCTTTTTATTTATTTATTTATTTATTTATTTATTTATTTATTTATTTATTTATAAGTTAGAAAAAGTCCATTTTGAAACTAAGATAGCCTTCACAGGTTCTGGTCAGGGTGCCATTACAGAAAAAGAGGGGCGTTCTTCTGCCTTGTCTGCCCTCTAGCCCCACAGATGTAGTGAAATACACTTATCTCCTATCAAGGTCCCTGGTGCCTCCTCCCTGTGCAGCATTAACCCACCTCCCCAAAGGTCATCTAGCTCAAGTGAGGGTGCAGGGATGTAGGTGGTGTGAGCAGCAGAGATGGGTCTAGGAAACAGGCCCTGTGCTGGGAAATGTGAAATTACAAACACCCACGCCTCCCTTCTGGCCAAACAGGGTGAGGAAAAGAGAGGTTTTAAACTTTAAATTATTGATTCCATTTCCTTCCTTCCTTAGTGCATATGTCCATGCAGAGGTAATGAGAAGCAGAACAGGAGGATCAGAAGTTTCAGGTCATTCTTGGCTACATTGTAAGCTAGCATCCAGCCGGGGAATATGAGACCAATCTCAAAAGGAAAAGAAAAATATTGAGGAATAGCGGAGTTGGTGACTGCTGTTTGGGTAGAATATTTGATTTTACCAGATGTTCTGGAATAGACATCTGGAACGGCTTGAGCTGTTGTAGGTTGATGGTCTCATGCAGTTGCTGATACTTGAATGTGGCTATGTGTCTTGTGGGGTTGCCAGACACGGAATAGAATATACAGGCTGCCTTTCATTCCATCAGTGGGATAGAAAGGACACCTTCACAGTAGGAAACTTGACAGCCTTAGTAATATGGTCCAGCTTGAACATCAGATGTCAGGGTGACCACAACTAAGACACCTGGGTAAGACACCAGAGGCCCCAGGAGGCTGGGACCTAGAATCTGTTCACTCCAGAGCTAGTTCCCTTCTCTCATACTGCTCCAGTACAGCAGGGACAATGTCCCATGGAGTCCTCAGAAGTCTGCATCTTCCATAGGTGTGACAGCTAGGATGGGCACTTGAGACCAGTGGTTAGGGACTCTAATAAGGCATGACACACTGTCATGGGTGTAATGACTTAAAACAACAGCTTTGCCATCTCTGCTCCCATGAACCAAGGGTCTCTCAGCATAGCTGGGCCCTCTGTTCAACCTCACTAGATGAAGTGGAGGTCAGCTTGCTGAGCAGTCGCCTTGGGGGGACCCAGGGGAGATTTCGTCCAGGTTATTGATACCTCTGGGCCTTAGGACTTGTTTCCTTGTTAGTTCTAAAGTAAGGGCCGCCGAGAGCCCTCCTCTGTCTTCACATCAGGACTATGTGCCGCTCATCTTCCTGTGTCTGGATTTCCTATCTTGCCCCTCTAGGCCCAGGGTTAAAGGCCCTCCTTTAAAGTGTTGTGGGACTTAAATTACACCAGTAAAAATCCTTTCACTGGCTTTTGAATACCACGAAGAAGCTGGATCTTTCTAAGTGGGAGTCTAGTGTGTACATGGTCTCAAGATCTTGCCTTCCATAGGACCTGTGGGCAGGACATCAGCGTAAGTAGTTAGTGTGGTTCTTGAAGGTAAACCAGACTTTCAAATCTAGGCTCCACCACCACTCAGCAGGCCAGTGAGCTTCTTATCTATAAAGTAAGCATGCCTCAGCTTGTTAAATTCACACTGGCTAGGGCATGCATCCTACTCACCTGTCATAGAGGGAGAGAACAGTTCTGCTTTTCCACATTCTTTAACTTGTGTGGTTGGTAGTGTGGCCCTTTAAGGCTGGCGAGCTCCATGGTTCCTCCAGGATCTTGGCCTTGCCATCTGGCAGGCTGCCCCAGACTTGGCGCAGGGAAGAAATGCCAACAAGGAAAGGCCTTTTTGCAGAAGTGAGTGTGTAATAAAACACATATCCAATTCAAACATCAGTGTGATCACACATGTGGATGAGGTCTGACTGAGGTGGGCTGGAGAATACAGCTAGAACGGTTCCTGCCTCCTCCCTCCCTCAGGGTTGATTTGAGAGGAGACATTTGCCTCTAGCTTTCTGATGGGAGCACTTCATCCCATCATGGGCCTTTCGTACTGATGTGCTTGAAAACCTTGTGAAATTATTTGTGGAGAAAGAAAGAACGAGAGGAATTTGGGTAACGGCAAAGCAGCCATCTAGATCTGCAAAGGTTCCAGCATGGGTGGTTTTATAGCTGATTGGAAAAACACGTTTCTTCCAAGTTGACTTAATCTTTTCTGCAGTGCCTTGAGCCTTCCGTGTTCCCAGGGACTTACGGACGTAGCTGGTCCCGGCTGGTCACCCCAGTGACAAAAGCGGCAGAGAGCTCACTCTTGCCAGCATGTGAGGATCTTTCAGATGTCTTCAGGTCCATCTGGGACCATGTTAATAGTCTTCCTGACTAGGGCATGGAATGGGTGTTGGATGGCAGAGTGAGGGGCCGGATTCTGGCTTAAGAGTCTTTGGGGCCTAGACAGGAAAAGGAATCCAGCCGTGCTGAAGGGCTGAGAGCCGAGGGCTGCCCAGCCTCAGTCGTAAACTCAGGCCCAGGGCCTGTCGTTCTTTGGCAGTTATATTTTATTTTATTTTGAGACAGGGTTCCACTTTGTAGCCCTGACTATACTGGAACTTGCTGTGTAGACCAGGCTGGCCTCAAACTCAGAGGTCCACTGCCTGGCTCTGCCTCCGAGTGCTGGGATTAAAGGCATGTGCTACCACACCTGGCGTGGCAGTTATTTCCAAAGACATCTCAGTCTAAGGTCCTTGCCTTCTCTTCCTCTTTGGGGTTCTCTGATGGTGAGGATTCCTGGGGACACAGAATTGGCTGACCCCCTATTGCATCCCAGCTCCTCTGGCCCAGACCGTGGAAAAACAAAGACTTGAGGCTAGCATCTAGCACTGGTTGGCCTCAATGCTTGGGCCTCTGTTCCCTCGGCTGCTGGGGTGTTGTATGTGAGTTTGGGGTAATAGTGCCCTGTACCTCCTGTTTCAGGATAAAATACAGGACATGGCTTGTCCATGACCAAAAGCAACCCCGCTGTTAGAGTCCTGTGGTTTTGTGGTCCCCTACCCTTCTTTCCTGAAACCCCAGAAGAGACTTGGCAGGGAAGGAAGGGCATTTTGGATCCCCGAGCATGGTGGTGGGGAACGGCCCTCCCCTTAGCTTGCTGTGACTTGATCCACTGGTCTACTGCCGCGGAGGCCCCCTGCTGTGCGTGGCCAGCTACATCTGTCTGCCTGGGAGCGGCTCCTGTGTTGGATGAGTTACTTTTCTTGTTGCTGTTACAGCCAAGGGAGGGCTCACGGTTTGAGGGAATAGTCCGTTGTGGTAGACAAGTCATGGAGGCAGCTGGTCACGTAGCACCCACAGAACAGAAACAGTGAGTGTGGGTGCTCACCTTGCCTTCCCCTTCTTACTCAGTCCAGGACCCCAGCAAATGGGATGGTGCCACCACATTCAGGTGTGAACTCACAGTTTAACCTTTCTAGAAACACCCTCAGAGACATACCCGGAGGGGTTTCCAGTCACACTGACAATGAAGATTGACCATCCCATGGGTCTCGCCCTGCTCACACAGGCTGTGTGCTAGCGACGGGCAGGCCTGGTCTGAGGGACCTCAGTCACAGGCTGTGTGTAACCAGCCCTGCTCCATCTCTGGCCGCTCCTTACGTTAATGATACACACCAGGTAAGAGGTGGTCTGCAGAGCCTGGTCTCCAGGTTTCTTAAGGTTGCATTAGGAAGTAGCCCCAAACAGTTCTTCCAGAGTGCTGGGAGAAGTTAGGGAAAGTCTCTCCATTCTTGCCTTCTTAAAGGGAAGAATTCAGTCAAGAGACACAGACAGTCTAAGGAGTTTCTTTAGCAAAGTGCTCCAGAGAGACGGGAGTGGGCTGCTCCACCGTGGGGGCAGCACAGTGGGATCTGTGTTGTGAGTCTGAGGAGTAGAAAGATTTTTATGAATATTTATTAGGTGGGTGGTATATTCATGAGGTAAAGTGACACTTTTTCCCTCCCCAGTCGTGGTGGACTGGATCACCCTTTTAGAGTATTTCCTCCCATGATCCTCTAGTATAGCTCACAAGGAGGGTCACAACCACAATGTAAATGATACTGTAAAGAAGCCGGGGTCTTTGAGGATGCAGGCTGTTCACTAGAGTACATGTGTGGGTGAATGTCCTGGCACCTTAGTTTCTGATGTGATGGGACAGCTAGTCTGCAGCCTCAAGGGTACTTAACCACAGAGGGACATTCTGACTGCTGGCAGATACAGCTACCAAGGTGCAGCTACAGTTTTCTTGGTTCACTCGTACCTCGAGCCTCTTTGAGGCTTCTTCAGGTCCGTGATTGACCTCATTGCTGTCTGTTGTAAGTCATTCCATTGTTTTTAAAAAGAGCTTTATTGTGAATGCTGGGCTGCCTGGGTTTTACAGTAATTTGTGAGGTGGTACAAACAGGAACAGGTTTATGCTGCCCATGGGGCTTTCTGCCTAACCGCTGGGCTCCATGGCTGGCCAAGCCTGTGCTTTATGCAAACACTGAATTGCCCCAGGTGCCTGAGAACCTGTGATGAGTGGGTCCAAAACAGGAATGGCAGCTTAATGTACAGGGCCCCACAAACTGCTGCTTAGCACTTCAGGTTCAAGTTGGGAGTGGTGGTGCACGCCCATAATCCAGCAGTGGAGAGATGGAGGCAGAAGGTCAGGTGTTCAAGACCAGCCTGTCTCAGAAAGGGGGAAAAGGCAGCCCTCTCACTGCTATCGGTGCCCGGTGACCTCACTACCCAGGTGCAGAGGGACAAGCAACCAGAGCAGAAGGATCGCCTTTGACCTGCAGCCCAGGCATTCCCACAGCAGCCTGGTGCAGACCTTAACTTTTCTCTTTGAAGAGACGTTTCCGGGGTGGGAAGTGGCTCGGTCGGTGAAGTGCTTGTGGCACACGCATGAGGACAAGTTTGGAGCCCCGGCACCGGAGTGAAAGCTGGGTGTGGCAGAGCATTTGTGGCCCTGTCCCTGGAGAGGCAGAGATAGGAAGATTCCTGGGGCTTGCTGGTGCCCGAGGCTCAGCGAGAGACCCTGTCTCAGAACAAGGTGAAGTGGGGACTACTCATCTGTACCGACGGATGCATTACGAAGCGCCCACACTTAACGCTCAGGGAACATTGTGGAAGAAGGGGCAGAAAGATGTTAAGAGCCAAACGATCAAGGAGTTTGCTGTGAGACTGTGTTTCCTAGCAAAGTCCAACCAACATGACTGACAAAACATGAGCCGAACAGAGACAATAACAACAGACGCGCCAGAGTGGTTGGGGAAAACCAGGAGGCCTCAACTCTACACAAAGAGCTACGAGCAACAAAGGAATGCTGGGAACAGGAGAAAGTCTTCACCAGGGATGAGCACACCAGTTGGTTATCCAGTTCTAAATGGTTACCCCTGAAAACATGCGTACAGGTAACATTATACAGACTGAGAAGGCTGTATTTAAGACTGTATATGCATACATATATACTGTATATACATAAATGCATGTAACGACAATTAGTGAAAAAAGGGACCATGAGTTTAAAAGAGAAAGAAGGGGTATATGGGAGGGTTCGGAAGGAGAAAAGGGAAGGGGAAAATGATGTAATTGAATTATAATCTCAAAAATAAAAGAAAAATAGAGAAATTATTACTGATTTATATTAAGGATGTCTATATGCAAAAAAATCCAATTCTCTGAGTTTTTAGGGTACATGGCTGAATGATATTTAGTGAGAAGTCCATGTGACTAATTCTGGCCAGTGCATTATGAATAAAAATGAAATGTATGATATCCTAAAAATTGGGAAGCAATAGAGGGAGACACCTGCCTTAGTTTATTTTCTATTGTTGAGATAAACCCCATGATTAACAACAACTTGGGGAGGAACGGGCTTGTTTGACCTTACAGCTCACAGCACATCACAAAGGGAAGCCAGCAGGAACTGGAAGGACCCAGAGGCAGCAGCTGATGCAGAGGCGATGAGGAAGTGCTGCTTACTGGCTACTCATCATGGCTTGCTCAGCCTGCTTTTTTATAGAACCCAGGACCACCAGTCCAGATGTGGCCCCACCCACAGTGGGCTGGGCCCTCCCACATCAGTCATCAACTGAGAAAATGCAGCACAGTCTTGGTAATATGCTAATCCGGTGGGAACATTTTCTCAATTGAGGTTCCTTCTTCTCAAATGATTTGAGCTTGTATAAGGTTGACATAAAACTAGCCAGCACAACACCCAACACACACACACACACACACACACACACACACACACACACACACATGCACAGAAAGGATTCCCAGATGCTGTGTGGAAAAGTACAGTCCCAGTACTGGATGACAATTGTATCCAAAGAAAAAAGACTTTTTTGTATCAAAAGGGGGGGGGGTGCTAAGGAAACAGTTTGCATAGTTTGGTGTAAATGAATTACTGGTGAAATGAATAGGAGTTCAATCTTCCAGATGGCAGACAGGAAGGGACGCTTGTTCCTGGGTAAAGTGAGTCATAGAACATGAGAGGAGCACAAGGAACAGGACTCCAGGGCTCCAGGGCTCCCTCTCTCCTTACTGGGAACCTACACCCTACTTTTTGAGACAAGGTCTTATGTGCCCAGGTTGGCACAGACTCAGCAGAAGTCTTCCACCTCCTGAGTGCTGGTGACTAGTATATGTCACCATGCCTGGTTCATGCTTTGCTTGGGATCAAATCTAAGTCTTAGTGGGCGGGACCCTTTCTAATTTACTCACGCAGTCCTGTCAACAGGCAAACAGAGGCCTCTGATCTGATTGAGCGGAAGCAGACAGGTAGCTATACATGGGGAAGGGATAAAAGATGTCTCCAGGAACTGAAAGACAGGACTGCTGATGGCAGCGCCGTGTCCTCACCCTGACTCCTTCTCCATGGGGCTCTTTACAAATGGAGGTACAGGCTAGGGGTGGGCACATATCTGCAATCTCTGCACTAGGGAGGTTGAGGCAGGAGGATTTCAGGTCAGCCTGGGCTATATAGTAGGAACCTGTCTCAAAAACCTGACCTAGAATTCATGTGCCATAAATCACACCAGTGTGAAGCATAGGATTCACAGGTTTCCGTGTGTGCACAGGCTGGGCAGTGGCCACCACTGTAACTGAAGTTCCTTTACACCGTAAGAAGGACCTCTGCCCGTTTTCTGCCATCCCAAACCTCCCATCCCTCCCTACCTCAGTTACTCTGACTCTGCTTACCCTCTGCGTTTCTGTCCTGGACATGGAATCAGAATAGGTGGTGTCCTGTGTCCTGTTCTCTGATCACAATGTCACATTTTTGATGATCCAAGCTGCACATGGATCAGTACGAGGTTCTTGGTGGCTGAATTATATTCTGCTGTGCGAGTGTATTAGGTGGGCATTTGCTTGTTGCAGAGATTGGGTAAAAGGGAATTGTTGACTCTAATGAGGTGGTAGGAGTTCCCCAGGTAGGCCTGGGTTTAGGAAAGTACTTAGTCAGATGTTAGGAAAAACAAAGGATTTGATAAATCTCAAAGGAGAAAGAAAAGTCAGTAGCTCTTTTATACAGCGTGCAGGGAGGTGGGGCGTATGGGGGCTCTATTGTTTTCCTTTGTGTGTGTGTGTTCACATTTGTGTGTATAACTGGGGGCACCTTGCTGCCATGGTGCATGCATAGGGGTCAGAAGACAGCCAGGGGGTCAGTCACCTTGTGTGCTTCTGGGGATTCTCCTGACTGCCTCCCGTCACACCCCTAAGAAAGCTCGACCCAGCTTTCCTGGGTTCTGGGGTTTGAATCTAGATCCTCACACAGAACACACACATTACTCACTGAGCCTTCTCTGCCGTCTGTCTTTGGATTTCTACTGGCTTGTCTAGCTTATGCTCCTCTGGTGGATTTTGCAGGGTGGTGTTTTCTGTTTTTCTGTCTCATTCTTCACTTAGCACTTAGCTGCCTTCTCTGGTATTAGTGGAGGTTGTTTTTTTTTTTTTTTTTTTTTTTTTTTTTTTTGTTTTGTTTTGTTTTCTGAAACAGGGTCTCACAATGCAGCCCTGGCTGGCCTGGAGCTTGCTATATGACTAGGCTGGCCTTGAACTCACACCAATTTGCCTGCTTCTGTCTCCCAAGTGCTGGGACTAATGTGTGTGCCTCATGCCTGGCTAATGGAATCCTTTTTGAACATTTTCTCCCATATCCTCTTTTGGCAATTTTGTTTGTTTATTTGAGACAAGATCTCAGGTAGCCCAGGCTAGCCACAAACTTGGTAAGTAGCAGAGGAAGGCTGACAACTCCAATTTCTATTGGCTTTTTTCTTTTATCTTCTAGTTCAGTAGTTCTCAACCTGTGGGTTGTGACCCTTTGGGGAGTCCAATGACCCTTTCACAGGGGTCACATATCAGATATCTTGCACAATCAGATATTTACATTACATTAAGATTCATAACAGTAGCAAAATTAGTTATGAAGTAGCAATGAAAATTTTTTTAGGGGCTGGAGAGGTGGCTCAGCAGTTAAGAGCATGGATTGCTCTTCAGAGGACCTGGGTTCAATTCCCAGCACCCACATGGCAGCTCACAACTTCCTGAAACTCCAGTTCCAGGGAATCTGACATTTTAACACAGACATACATGCAGGCAAAACACCAATGCACATAAAAATAAAGAAATAAAAGATCCTTTAAAAAGATTTTTTTAAAAAAATTAACACTCATATATGTTCTTTTTTAAAGATTTATTTTATTTATGTATATGGGTACTTTTTTAATGTATGTTGGTGTTTTGCCTGCATGTCTGTCTGTGTGAGGGTGTTGGATCCCCTGGAACTAGAGTTACAGACAGTTGTGAGCTGCCATGTGGGTGCTGGGAACTGAACCTGGGTCCTCTGGAAGAGCAGCCAGTGCTCTCAACCACTGAGCCATCTCTCCAGCCCCATGAGAACAATTGTATGGTTGGGGGTCACCACAACATGAAGAACTGTATTAAAGGGTCACAGCATTAGGAAGGTTGAGAACCACTGACCTAGCTATATGTTTTCAGCTAAATATATGCACTTTTTGGAGGCCAGGCAGTCCTCCTGCGTCAGTGTCCCAGTAGCTGGAATCACAGGCCCCCACCACCAGACCCAACCTGAACATGTTTCTTTAGTGTTTGCTCTTTCGATGATAGCAGCAAACCTCTAACTCATCATGAGGTCTTGCTGCTCACGTGGAACTGCTCCGAGAATAAGGAATAAAAAGCAGTGATGTTCTGACATGTGAGTGACCATGAGGACATGAAGCTGAGTCACAGAAGCCATCACAAAGGCCACCTCTTGCCTTGTTCCTTTTATGGGAAATGTGCTGAGCAGAGGACTCCAGGGAAGGAGACCGTGGGCCACTGCTCTCCTCTCACAAGGAAGGGAGGATGGCAGAGTGGCTGACTGAGAGTCAGTCACAGGACTCCTTTTTAAAGGAAAATGTTCTAATTCCATCCATTTATACAACGTGTCTTGGTCATACCATCTCCCACTCGCTCAGCTCCCCCCACGGCATATATCCCATTTCTTAACTTTAAGTCTTTTTAAAAAGAAAAAAAAACACTAAATCCACTCAGTGCTGCCCATATGCACATGTATATGGGGTCATATACTGGGGTATGGGTGACCTACCAAAGCCCTCTCCCCAAAGAAAAGTGACATGTCCCCCAGAAGCCATCAACTGCCACCGGCTCCCCAGCTAAGGGCATTAGGAGTCCCCGTACTCCATGTTGGGAATTGTAACGTTCTTGATCTTTTGTGGGTCTCTGCAGATGATCACAGAGACTGTAGTTCATGTATGTAATGGCCATGTCTTGTCCAGAACACAGCATTTCATGGCCCCCTCCCCATCCTCCAGGCTTGCGTCCTTTCCACCTCCTCTCCTGAGTCTTCCGGAGATGGTTGGAAGGTTCTAAAGTCGACTGCAGTGTCAGCCAACAGTGAGTGTTCTGTGAATAAATAAAGCACCATCGAATTCTACACTTCAGTTGTGTGCGTGTAGTATGTGTGTTCAGTGTGTACACTTATGCACGCCCCGTGTGTGTGTGTGTGTGTGTGTGTGTGTGTGTGTGTGTGTGTGTGTGTGTGTAGGTCAGAGGAGGACCTACCGTGTCCACTGTTTTGTGGGGTTGGGGTCAGAACTCAAGTCCTGACACTTGTGCAGCTGGCATTTCATCCCCGGAGCGTCTTCCTGGCCTGACTTCTGCGTTTTAAACATGAGTTGAGGCCAGTAGTGTGATGTCAGTGTCCTGCAAATTTGGTTCATATTTAGGATCCTTTGTCTTCACCATGAAAATTATTTTTAGGGGCTGAAGAGATAGCTCATCAGTTAAAAGCACTGGCCACTCTTCCAGAGGTCCTGAGTTCAATTGCCAGCAACCACATGGCAGCTCAGACTGTCTATAACTGTAGTCCCATGGGATCCAGTGCCCTCTTCTGGTGTGCAGATGTACATGCAGATAAACACTCATAATCATAAACAAATAAATCGTAAAAATAAATAAATAAGCAAAACTATTTTTAGCATCCCTTCCAGCAGGTGCTCAGGGGTGGTAATGCATTTCCTCAAGTTGGTCTAATGTTATATTTTGCTTACCTCACCCTTTTGAGATATAGGCTCATTTATGTAACCCAGGCTGGCCTCATGGGTAGCTGAGGATGACTTTGAACTTCCAATCCTCCTGCCTCCACCTCCCTAGCTCTGGGATTACAGTCATGAGTTTACACCTAGTTTATGCAAAGCTAAGGTTGGAACTCAGGGCTTCATACATACTAGGTAAGTATTTGATCAACTGAGTTATATCACCCTCCTCCCTTTTAATAAAGTATTTTCTTTTAAAATTGTCTGTGTTTGGGTTTGTGCACATACATGGAAATGCTCATAGAGACTGGAAGAGGGTGCTGGATCCCCTGAAACTTGAGTTACAGGCATTTGTGAGCCATTTATTGCTGGTGCTGGAACCAACCTAGGTCCTCTGAAACAGCAGCAGTATGCTCTCTGTTGAAAAAGAATATTCTTGGTGTTAAACCAAGAAATACACGAGCAGCTAGGCAGTGGTGGAGCACACCTTTAATCCCAGGCTTCGGGATGCAGCGGCAGATGGATCTGTGAGTTCCAGGCCAGCCTGGTCTATAGAGCAAGTGCCAGGACAGCCAGGGCTACACAGAGAAACCCTATCTGGAACCACACCCCCCTCCACCCCACCACCACCTCCACCACCTCTACCTCCACTACCTCTACCACCACCACCTCAACCACCACCACCACCTCCACCACCTCCACCCTCACCACCACCACCTCCACCACCACATCCACCCTCCACCACTTCCACCGCCTCCACCCTCACCATCTCCACCTCCACCACCTCCTCCACCTCCACCTTCACCACCACCTCCACCTCCACGTCCACCTCCACCACCTCCACCATTTTGGTTCTGGGAACAGAATTTCCAGGTCCTGCAAAATCAGGAACTCACTATGTAAACCATGCTTGGTTTGAACTAACAGAGATCTGCCTCTGGCTCTGGAATGCTGAGCTTGAAGGTGTATGCCACCACATCTGGCCAGGCTTGGATTTTAAAGGTCTTCAAAGATCATTTGTTGAAGACTCTCAAGGCAGTGGAAACATTAACAGGTAGCAGATTAGTGAGAGGAAGCCAATTCACTGGGGACATCCCAGTCCCTCTGTCTGCCTTCTGCTTCCTGGTCTCTATGAGTTGAGTGATTATACCACACACTGCACTGTTAGGTTCTGCCTAACCACAGCTGGAACAGCAGGGCTGGGACTGTGAACTGAAATCATGGGCCAGGATAACCCTTACCTCCTCAAAAGTCAGTGATCTCAGGTGTTTTGTTACAGTGATGAAAACTGTCACTAATGTTCTGACTAGTCATATACTAAAGCCTATGTTCAGTTCTGTTAGAGCAGGAAAATGTCAGTTCCCCGCTTAGTTCTATAATGTATATAGTTGATACTTTTAGTCTGTGCTCTGTACTCGTTATGTAGTCCTGGCTGTCCTGGAGCTCACTCTGTAGACCAGGCTGGCCCCTGACTCACAGAGATCCACCTGCCTCTGCCTCCTGGGTGCTGGGATTAAATGCGTGTGCCACCACCGCCCAGCTGTGCTCTGTACTCTTAAGGCTTAACCTTTCTGTAACATCAACTGGATGTCAAAGATACTCATCAGGATCTCTTCTTGCAAGCTGAGCAAGCCACGAGGAGCAAGCCAGTAAGCAGCACCCCTCCATGGCCTCTGCATCCGCTCCTGCCTCCAGGTTCCTGCCCTGTTTTAATTCCTGCCCTGACTTCCTTCAGTGATGAACAGCAATATGGAAGTGTAAGCCAAATAAACCCTTTCCTCCCCAAGTTGCTTTTGGTTATGGTGTTTCATCATAGCAATAGTAAACCAATCTAAGACTGTATGTGTGTGTGTGTGTGTGTGTGTGTGTGTGTGTGTGTGTGTGTGTGTGTACGGACCCTGTCTCAGAGAGACCCTGTCTCTGAATATATATTCTCTCTCTCTCTCCTCTCTCTCTCTCTCTCTCTCTCTCTCTCTCTCTCTCTCTCTCTCTCTCTCTCTCTCCTCTCTCTCTCTCTCTCTCTCTCTCTCTCTCTCTCTCTCTCTCTCTCTCTCTCTCTCTCTCTCTCTCTGAGACAGGGTCCTCGTAGCTCAAGCTGGTCTCCCCTTGTTCACTATGTATCAGATGGCCTTGACCTGGTCCTGAGTACTGGGACTAATGTCTGGCTCCTCATTGGCTCTGGGGATGGAACTCAGGACCTCCTTTTTGCAGAGCAGGTTCTTTATAGATGGAGCCATCTCTCCAGGCCAGGGCTACTGCTGTTAATATTTATTTTGATGCAGCCTTGTTTTCCACCTAGCTTGAAGCTTAATTTTTCTTTTATGCTAAAACATTTTGGACTTTTTGACAAATGAGTTCTAGGTAATGCATCAAATTAACATACCCCAAAAATTAAAAAAAATTCCAGTTGGACTGGTTTTAATTTTTTCAGCTTTTTAATGAGATTATTTTGCTATTTTTTTGGAATCATTTCTAACTCCTTTCTCTTGTTTTGGATTCCATTCCAGTGACTGTTAGGTCAGAGGAAGGAGCGATTCTAAGACCCTCTAGGGCAGTGGTTCTCAACCTTCCCAGTGCTGCGGCCCTTCAATACAGTTGAATCCTAATGTAAATGTCTGTGTTTTCCAATGGACTTAGGCCCTGAAGGGGTCGTGATCCACAGGTTGAGAACTGCTGCTATGGGGCTGGAGAAATGGCTCAGTTGTTAAAGGCATTTGCTGCTTTTCCAGAGGATTTGGGTTTGGTTCCCAGCACACACACTGGGTGGCTCCTGACTGCTTGTAACTGTAGCTCCAGGGGATCTGATGCCTTCTTCTGGCATCCCTGGGCACTGTATTCATACATACATACACACATACATACACACAAAATTTTAAAAATAGGCTTGGTATGGTGGCACATGCCTTTTATCCTAGTTGCAAAGCAGAGGCAGGTGGATCTCTGTGAGTTCAAGTGCTGCTGGCCTATAGTGAGTTCCAGGCCAGCCAGGTTATATAGTGAGACCCTGCCTCAAATACAAATTTAAAAATAAAAATAATCTTCTAAAAATTTAAACATTCTTTTAAAACATTTCTTTATTTATGTGCAAGTATGGCTATCCACGGACAGTTCTCTCCTTCCACCACCTGGGTCCTGGGGATCGAACCCGGGTGCTCAGGCTCTGCCGCAAACGCCCTGCTCCCTGAGCAGTCTCCCCAACCCTGCGCTGTCTCCAAAGTCTAGAACATACAGCTTTCTGGGGGCATTTTCCTGACTGACAGGCTCATGTGGTTTGACTTTATAAAAGTCATTTTATTTTTGTGTATATATGTATGAGTGCTCAAGGAACCCAGAGAAGGCATTGGATCCCTTGGAGCTGGAGTTACAGGTCGTTGTAAGTCACCCATCATGGGTGCTGGGAGCCAAACTCAGGTCCTCTGGCAGGCAATAAGCACTCCTAAGTGCTGAGCTCGCTCTAGCCCTGGGGGTGGGGTGGGGTGGACTTTCTGTGTAGACCATGCAGACCTTGAGTTCCTCACAGTCCTGGGACTGAGACCAGCGCCACCGTGCTCAGCTTCGATCGACTCTGAAGGGAGGGACAACAGTGTATCTCCTTCCTTTGCCAAGAAGCCTCCAGCTGGAGCATCATCCTAGGGTCTTTGGGGCAGTTTAGAACATCTTCTCTACTCAGGGACAGAGGTGTTCACATCCTGCTCTTGTGACCAGGAATCAGAGTCCTGCTGCTTCCAGTCCTGGGTTTACAAGGTGCTGATTGTGAGGCAGAGGCCCACCCTTAATGACCTTCAAGCCTGCTGGTAGCTCCCTGACACCCCTGTAGCTGGAACTGTGGAGAGCTGGCTCTGTTGGTCTTTTTGATGGAATCACCCCTCCCGACTGTGTTAAACGCTGAACATGGACTCATGCAACTACAGTTTGCAAAGCATTGATACTGAATCTGCTTGATGAGGGGACTCCTTCCCCACTGGTATGTACGGGGCATGAGTGTGTCTGCGCATATTGGTCTATGTCAGTGTACATAAAGGCCAGAGGTTGATCAAGTGTCTTCCTCAGTCACTCTCCACCTTATTTTTGAGACAAAGTCTCTCTTCAGTGAACCTGGAGCTCATCAACTGGACAAGACTAGCTGGCCAGCAAGCCCCGGGGATCCTCTTGTCTCCATGTTCTCAGCACTAAGATTATCAGCACATGCTCCCACAGCACTCAGGGCCTCATGCTTCCCTGGCAGTTACTTTACCAATGGGCCATCTCCCCAGCCTCTGAGAGCACACTTCTGTTTGTACATGTTGTATGCACTTGTATGCATCCATGCATGTGTGGAGGCTGGAGGAAGCCATCAGGTGAACATCACTCTCTGCCTTATTCCTGCACGAAGCCCTGGGGACGAATCGAAGGGCTCAAAGGTGCCCCCTTCTGGTAGGCAGGCTCATAGCCACCAAAGCCTCTGCTCTGGCACAAGGGTCAGTCAGCCCAGAAATCGATCCCATAGACACAATCCTGAATTCCTCCAGCTTTATTTTGCAGTTGAAAACTTAAGAAAAAAGTCTATTTCTCAAGAGAAACAAACAACAAGAAATCCTGCTGTCTAGTGGCCCAAGCCCCACGTATTCATGTCACAGGTCCCTTGAAAAGGAGCCTTCTCCACATGCCCTGGAAGCATCCTGTGTGTGCATCCTAGAGAAGGAAGCTCCCTAACCAGTCTGGAGGCCATGGCTCCCCTCCAGGAAGTTCATACCTTCTGAGATCCCCGGTGGCAGGGGGAGCCTGGGCCAGGCAGCCTTGCATCCTCCCGGTCACTGCCATCCCAAGGCTCAGGTTGAAGAAACAGTTTCTGGGTGAGTGAGGCAGTATCTTTCTCGATGTGGGTTCCGGAGGTGTGTGCCTCGGCCTGGCCGCCGTCCAGTGAAGTTGCAGGGTGGATGCCCCGGGCCAGCTGGGAGTCCCTCAGCTCTGGAGACACTGGGAGTGGGGCTGGCCCTCTGCTCTTCCTTTCTGCACTTGGCAGCAAGCGCGGTTTCCCTCGGGTTCCTGGCCGTCTGCACTGGTGGTCCTCTCCCAGCCAAGGACCTCGCCCAGGAACTAGGATTGGGCTCGAAGGGGAAGAGCTTGACATCTTGGGCAGCCTGTGTTGACTTGGAAAAACTCTCCAACCATAAGAAAAGAGAAGGGAGGTGGTGCTGTGAAGCAGAGAAGGAAGGCCCTACCATTTCCTGGGAGTGTGCCGGGGGTCTCTCTGGTAGCCCCTGGCCCTGATTGAAAGCAAAGCAGGCATGGGCTGTGGTTCCCACATACTGTGGGACAGTGTGTGGGCCCCAAGAACTCAACCGCCCACAGAGGCACTCCAGAACTAAGCAAGTGTCTGCCAAGGGCTCCTTGGCAATGGGAAGACCATGATATAGTACCCCACCAAAGGAAGAGCTGAGGGTCAGCACCTGAGGCTCTGGGAGCAGAGAATATGCCTGAGTCTGTATAGGGGGCGAATACACCCGAGCCAGTGCAGGGGGAGAGAGAATACACCTGAGCCAGTGCAGGGGGAGAGAGAATACACCTGAGCCAGTGCAGGGGGAGAATACACCTGAGCCAGTGCAGGGGGAGAGAGAATACATCTGAGCCAGTGCAGGGGGAGAATACACCTGAGCCAGTGCAGGGAGATAAAACTTAAGTCATGCTGGAATTGAACACTGAGGGATCCAGGCTGTGAACGTGCTGCTGACATCTGAATGGTTCTGGAACATCTGAATGACTTCTCTCTGCTTTGAGGAGGAGCCAGCCCTACCTTAAGGATGTCAAGCTGCTGAAGTGTGGTCCCCATGAGCTCATGGGCACAGACCCCAGGAGGGCTCCACACAACCTCTGTAGTTTAGCTTCCACCAATAAATATGGATCCTTTCTTGATTGAGTGAGTGAGACAGGGTCTCGTTAGCCCAGGCTGTCCTTAAACTGTGTAGCCAAGGGTGACCTGGGCTTCTGGTCTTTCCCTGCTGAGCCCTCTCACGGGCCCTGTTTTTATTTTTAAATTACTCGTTCAAGTTCCCTAGTGGTTCTGTCTGTTTAGATTGTTGTATCATTTCTGACCCCGGTTATTTAGTCTTCTCTCATTAGTCAGTATAACGAAGTTGGTCTGGTGTGGAGTTTACTCCTTTTCCACTTCATATCCCAGTTTACTTCTGCTCAGGTCTGCGTTTCCTTCTCCCAGCTATAGACTGGGCTTTCTTTTTCTGACAACTGAAGATATAAAATTTAGTTGTTGGCTTAAAGTTCTTTGTGTGTGCATATGTTGAGTGTGGAGGTCTGAGGCCAACCTCAGGTGTCCTCTTCAGGTGCCACATACCTCTTCCCTCCTTCCTCCCACCCTCCCTCCCCCCTCCTCCCTCCCTTCCTCCCCCTCTCCTTCCCTCCCTCTCTCTCTCTCTCTTTCTTCTTTCTTTCCTCTTTAATGAAGGGTCTATCACCGAGCTCATTGATTAGCTGAGGTTGGCTGGCCAGCCAGGGAGCCCCAGGGGCCCGCCTGTCTACTTCCCTGCTGCTGAGGCCACACGCCTGTGCTACCATGCCTGCCTTTGGCTTGGTTTATGTTTGTTCTGGGGATCAGTCCTCTTGCTGGTGTGGTGAGTGCTTTGCCCATGAGCCTCCTCTAGTCATGTGTCTTTGCCCTTTGTGCCTCAGGTTTTCCTGCGGATGTTTCCAGGTCAGCTGCTCAACTCTTCCATCGAATCTTTCCATCGAAAGCTTTTTAGTTTTAGACATTTTGTTTTTTTCATTTTCCTAGTTGTGTGTAGATGTTTAACAGTGATGTCCAGCTATTGTGTATACAAGGACAGCATTTAAGAGTCCTTGTAAGACATTTAGAGGCTTTGTTTCTCGAAGGTGGGTTTCTGGGGCTGTCGTGTTCACACCTTTGAGCACACACTGTCCTTTCGTGAATACTGTGTATTTGCAGTCTTTGCACATGTCCTAAGCATAAGGAAGGACTTTCGTGGCTCAGCTTGTTGGGCCCCGCAGACCTACCCTCTAATTCTCCGTGTTCTCAGCTGTGGGAAGCTGGTGGTGCTGTGGTCCGCTGCCCTCGCCACCTACATACAGTTCTGCAGCGGTCCTCACCACTGCCTCCAGCCAGATACCAAAACTACACCAGTGTTCAGAGCAGAGTAGGATGGGACAGAAAACTGTCCCCACAGCAGTCCCTGGTGAGTGGAAACGCAATGCAAACAAGCTCTCCTGGGGGAAGCTGGGCAGCTACCCTGAAGTCAGCACAAGGTGGCGGGGTGGGGGCGACCGCAAGCAAAAACACCACTTGGGTATAGTGCATGCGCATGCGCGTGCGCATGCGCGGAGGCCAGAGGCCAGCTGCCAGAGGGCTCCTTGGGCACTGCCCATCTTTTGATGGGGACAGGGTCTTGCTACAGCTGGACCGAGTCCTCTGTCCCCTTCGTTCTGCAGCTGTGTGCTGACAGTTCTTGCTATAAACCTAGCAAGAGTATTTAGGACATCACATACTTCCTGACAAGGGCTCTATCTAGCCCCAGAGCTCGCTCTCAGTTTCTCACTCTGTTGGGCCTCCCCAGGTCACATTTCCATCACACTGACTTTCTCTTCTGGTTCACATTTTAACCTGAGCTTCACACACCCGACTCTTACATTACTTCTAGAAATTTCTTTTGACATGGTGTTCATCTTTGAATGTGTTCTTTCATGTCTTTAAGAATCCCAGGCTTCCAGGCAGTGGTGGCGCACACCTTTAATCCCAGCACTCAGGAGCAGAGACAGGCAGATCTCTGAGTTCAAGGCCAGCCTGGTCTACAGAGTGAGTTCCAGGACAGCCAGGGCTACCCAGAGAAACTCGAGAAATAAAACAAAACAGACTCCCAGGAGTTCAGGAGTTCAGGTCTCAGGCATATCCCCTGTCGTTCACTGCAGTTATGACTTCTAGGTTGGATCAAGAAACAGACGTGCTGTCAGCTGCCACTCTGTGTCAGGGTCACAGGCGGCACAGGTTCTGAGTGTACAAGGCTCAGAGGGTCCTCAGGGCGCCTGAGACACTTGCCTTGGTGGCAATAGTCTCTAGGCCTCTGCATCTCTGGTTTTCCGTGTGTGTGTGTGTGTGGGGGGGTGTCAGAGGTTAATCTCAGGTGTTACCCATTAGCCTTCAGACACTATTCACTTTTTTTCCCAGACAGGACCTCTCAATGGCCCAGAGCTAGCCTAGTTAGACCTAGGCAGGCCTAGGCCGGCCAGTAAACACGGGATTCCCCTGTCTCTGCCTCCCCCGCACTACTGTGACAAGCACATCATCACACCCAGCTTTTCCCCTCCTGGTTCTGGGGATCCAACTCACGCGTACAGGGCGAGCACCTTACCAGCCAAGCTGTGTCTCCCAACTGTTCTGTCGGCTTCTCTTCTTTTTAAGAAACTGTATTAATATTTATTTTGCATGTATGAGTTTTGCCTTTGTGTCTGTCTGTACACCGTGTGTGTACCTGGTGCCTGTGAAGGTCAGGGCATCACTTCCCTGGGACTGGACTTACAGCCAGCTGTGAGCCATTATGTGGGTGCTGGGGATTGAACCTAGGTCCTCTGCAAGAGCAGCCAATGATCATATCCACTGAGCCATCTCTCCAGCTCTGTCTTAAGACAGAGTCTTGCTATGTGGCCCAGGCTGCTCTCACACTGGCATGCCTCCTGTCCCTGCCAAGCCGGCCAGCTCTTTCCTCATGAGAACTGCTCTGCACACAGCTTTGTTAGGACTCTGTGCTCCCTAGAGAACTGAGCATTGTCATCCCTGTAGCAGCTCAGAGAATGTACTGGTTTTCCATTTGGGATGGGACCCAGATGAGAACTTACCACCACACTGCAGAGGAAGGGCCAACGGCAGAGTCCTGGGCACATAGTAGATATAGGCAGCCGCTAGGTGGCAGGCAGCTTGCAGCTCCATGGGGTCACAGGTGTCCTGGACACACAGTCTGAGGAATGGGGCAGGGTCCACCTGAAACAAATGCCTGCCCATCACTGTGCCTGCCCATCACTGTGCCTGCCCGTCACTGGGCCTGCCCATCACTGAGCCTACCCACTGCACAGGCTAGATCAGGCTTCTCTCACCCTGTGGTTTGTCTGCTGAGTGGGCTCTGGCCAGGCGCAGCCTCACACTCACCACCTGGAAGCAGTTCCCCAGACTGGAGCGGGGTTCCTGGAAGAAGGCCTGGCAGATGGTGCTGTGTCCTGAGCATGGCTGCTGCATCCTCTACAGCATCACAGTCCTCACCCACCTGGATGGGAACACACAAGACTCGAGCCTCCATGAATACCACTTTCTCCTGGGCACACTGCCCGAGATGCCTGTATCCTTGAGTGGAGTGTGGGTGTTCCTGCTTCATCCCAGACCTGTGCAGCTGTCCTCCACTAAGCCTAGAGGTAGGCGTGGCAGGAAGGGTTTCCCGAAGCTTACCTGCCAGGCCTGGGTGAGCTCCTCCAGGCTGGCAGCTTCTGTGCCATCTGGCAGCATTAGCTCATCATCTGCCTCATTGTTATTGGTACCCAGCCAGCCAGCCGATATACCTGTAGGGCAGGAGGGGCCTGCTGAGAAAGCTTCCCTCTCCCCTCCCCAGGGCACCAGAGCTCTCAGAAGTGGGGAGGGAAAAGAGGGTCTAAAGATGGACTCTGTGCCTTGCGGCACTTCCCCCACTGTCCCAGCCCACAGGGCCAGTTAGCAAGCTTTACAGGCACCTCTTGGGGGTCTAGCTGCATGATGGGGACCTCATGAGAGCCGACTTCATTCTATATGGACTGTCCCCAGGGAAGAGAGCCCTGGGCCAGATGCTGGCCCTGGGAGCAGGAATGAGTCACTCAGCCTTTGCTGGGTCATCTGTAATAGAACAGGAACCACCAGGACTGAGAAGTAGACAGCTGTGTCACACTAGAAAGGAGGCCAGCAGTCACTGCCACCCCAGGGAAGTGGCCTGTCAGCAAAGGCAACATTTGGGATTATTTCCAGCTCTTGCCCATTGGTCTATGCTCTTCTTTCCCACCAGGGACACTAACAACAATGTTACTGAGAAAGGGGCACATCACCCTCAGCCCTGGACTCTGGCTGTGGAGTAGCTAGAAAAGGCCCTTGTGGGCAGCACCAAGCCCTGACCCATGTGGTGCCACAGGCCCAGTGTCAGGCTGCAGAGGCCTGCTGGCACGTCACAGGAGACAGACACACCATCCTCACTGCTCAGCTCAACCTTGGGCCCAGTGTTCAGCGTAGCAGGAGGCAGATCTAAATCCCAGCAGCCGTTCCAAGGCCCCGCAGACAGCGTCATACAGCTTGTAAGCCTGTGGACCACACGGGAGAAGCCAGGAATCATCCCAGCACCAAACCTTTAGACAACATGCAGACTAGAAGCTCCAGGGAGTCCCTCCCACTTCCGTGCACGCACCTTCAGGCTTGGATACAGCACGAGGGCTGTGTGGTTCAGCTCCCACTTCCGTGCACGCACCTTCAGGCTTGGATACAGCACGAGGGCTGTGTGGTTCAGCTCCACGCGAAGGACCGTGAACCCCGAGCTTGTGCAGCTCAGCATCAGAGTTTGGTGAGTGAAGTCCTTGGAAAGCAGGAAGCTGCCACAGCAGGGACCCAGGCCCCACACCTGTCCATCCAAAGTCACCAGGCCACCACAGCGTAATCTGAGAAGAGGCCAGGCCAGCTCAACACTAAGTAAACCTGCTGCCCTGGAACTAGTGTGCTCCCAAGTCTGGGGACTCTCCTAAGACCCGAGTTCAGGAGTGCTATCACACAGTAAACCGCTCCACACCAGCCTGGTGCTGTGCCCCTCTGTAGAAGACTTGGGCTCAGATGGTGTGCTTACAGCCCACACAAGCCAGCCACGGTAGTCCTTCTGTTCCACCCAGGAGGGAACCGAGGCTGGAGAAGTCATACAGCAGTGTGAACAGGTGCAGGTTTCCCAGGGCCTCCCAAAGGCACACTGAGGCCTCCCTAGCAAGCCTGCCCTCTGTCCGTGGCCTTCCAACCATAACTGGAGCTCAGCCCTACTCCTCCACCAAAGCCCTCTGGGAGAAGCTGGCCTCAGAAGGAGCCCTCAGCTGCTGCATATCCCTGCTATATTTTGGACAAAATCCAGAGTCTGTAGTCCCAGATGACCTCACCAAGCCCAGGAACTTGTAGGGCTAGCCTGTGATGTCAGGGTTTTGGCAGGCTTTCCTGTGGCTGCTTGTCATCAAGCCCTATAGGACTTCGCTCCACAGGCAGAGGGTTTCCCAGGGAAAACGGGGTGGACAGGCCAGGCAGGACTTACACTTGAAGGAGCTCCCCAGGAGACGCCGCCGGAACCCATGGAACTCAGCCAGCACGTCAGCCTCATACAGCCTGCAGAGTGACCACAGCAGCTTCTTCTCCACCAGGTAACTGACCGCCTGGGCCGCATCCAGGGGCTGGTCCCCCGGCAGGAGTGGTAGCCTGACCATCACGGAGCGGTTCCTAGAAGGGACATAGAGGAGCTGGGTCCCCTGTGAAGTTGGGATGTCTCACTGAGCCTCACCTCCTCTCCCTGAAGGACGGTGATGTCACAAGAAGGAGAGGTTTCACATTAGCAGGCTGTCCCCTTAGAGAGGGCCTGCCTCTGTCTGGGGAAGCGTCTTCAAAATATGGACCAAGGTCCTGCAGTAAGGACACAGCTGTCGGATTTTGTGCCCTGCTCCAGGGGACAGTGGGGTGATGGGATGGGCGTGGACCCAAGGAAGGGGGACCTCCACTCAGGGTGCTGTGTCATAAGCATACAGGCACAGTTAGATGATGCTGAGTGGGCCAGAACAGGATCCCAGCCAAGGGGAAGCTGGGGGAGGGGAAAGTGGTCTCTGAGACTTCTACAGGTAAGTAAAGACTCTAGAACTTTCTCAGGCTGTGAATCAGAAGCCCAGCAAACCTGGGGTTTGAAGGAGCAAGGAGGCAGCTGATGACAGACTCTAGAGTAGGAAGGGGATGGGCACTGGGCGTGGCCACCACAGAGCTACAGGAACTCCACTGTCACAAGAGACCCCAGTCCGTCCTGTGTGCTGAAGCGTTCTTCCTACACAAACCCCGCCAGGGTTGCAGCTGTCTCCATCATTTTCCTAGGAGGTATGCCCCAAGTTCAGGTGGGGAAACTGAGGCAGAATAGGAGTCCTACCAAGTAGGCCCAAGCTTTCCATACCCAGGAGGCACCATTTTGCCACCTGCTGGGGTAGGAGGGAACTGCAGGCATCCTTGGAGGCTCCCACCTGTGGGGCCTGTGAGACCACCTGTGAGACCCCTTCTTCATGACGAACCCCTTCTCACCCAGCAGTCCCTAAGGTGCCAGCACACTGCCTCAGCCCTCAGAGCTGTACAAGAATAATCCGTGTGGTTCAAGTCACCACAGTTGGTTCCGCAGCATTGGTTACACATGTACAGAAGGGCCTGCAGCCTTGTCACTTGTCTGTAAAGGGACCTCCGTCCCTCTAGCTGTTAAGGCCACACACTTTGGAATCACCTCTCACTGTTTTTACCACCTACATCCAGTTGAGTCTCAGTTCTCCAGGCTGACCTTAAAAACACAGCTGGATTCTGGCTGCCTCTCAGCCCTTCCATATTGCCATTGTTCTAGCAATCACATACCCAGCCACATTGTTCAAAATGTCCATCTCCATAATCTATCCTCAACATGATCCACTTTCCCTTGGGCCAAAACCCTTGTGTGGTGCGTGTGCCCATCTCCAAGCAGGAGCCAAGGCCCTGGGCCAGCTGGAGTCTGCTCAAATCTTGCTGGCTTCCTTACTCCTGGCTTCAGACAGGTGCCACAGGGCTACAACCTCACCCCTGTCTCTACACAACTAGTGTGCCCTACCCAGAACCCCCTGCTCAAAGCTCACCTTCTGGGCTGGGGCAATGGCTCAGTGGTTAAGGCACTTACCACGAAAACATAAGGACTGGAGGTCAGAACCCCACATGAATGCGGGCTGAGCATGGTATCACTTGTAATTCCATTCGCAGAAGGCAGAGACAGGCGATCCCCAGAGCAACCTGGCCAGCAAGACTAGTCCTATCAGTGAGCTCTGGGTTTGATTGAAAGAGCCTGCCTCCATGAGTAAGATGGAAAACAATAAAGGCAATTCTCTGTCAACTTGAAGCCTTCACATACATGTGCACACATACATAGGCCCGCGGAAGTGTATACCACACACACGAGAAGTGGGGATCCCTTTCTCAGTCAAACTGCACCATTGCGCATGCCCCTCCTCTTCGGTCCACTTTTCTGACCACTGCTTTCAGTGGTGTGTGCCACCTAACACATGGGCCAGGGACTGGGACCCTGCCCCGCACACCATATCCAGGCTGCTGCCAAGAATGGCTTTCCTATAGCTAAGGCTTTTGCAAAACCAACTAGAATATGAACAGAGCTTGAGCCTCAGTTTCCCCTGTCAAATGAGGACCGCCTGTATGGCAGTGTCATCCTAAGAGTGAGATGGACCAGGTTCCGGCATTTGCTGTGTCCCGTCATGTAGCAAGAACACAGGACCCACAAGTCCACCCCCACTTACCTGGCTGAGTAACTGTATATGCCCCATTAGGGTTTGCAGAGCCTCCTCAAGGCCCAGGAGACCTCAGCCTCATCCCAGGACAGTGCATGGTGGGTGGCCTGGGTAGGGGCAGGGACAGCTGTCAGAACCACCCTCAGTGAGCCCAGCTCCACCCCACCCTATCACACACATCCTCACCAGCTCCAGGGCACCCATCATGGCTCCCAGGGCCACCTGGATGGGCCTTAGCCTCCAACTTTCTGGCAGCCTGAGCAGCCCGGCCTGCAGCCACTGCCTAGCTTCCTCAGCCCACTCTCGCCACACCTCATCCAGGGGCCTCAGCGTCACCTCCAAGTAGGCCTCCTTCAGCGTGGCCAGGGGCTCTGCAACAGGTAATCACCTTGAGGCCCCAGAGCTCCTGGCTGTAGATGAGAACCTCTACAGTGCAAGCCAGGAAAGTTAGCCATGCCTAACACCCCAGGCCTAGAGGACATGGGGTCTGTGCCCTGGAGTAAGGGGTGGGGTGCAGAGTGCACAAGACTGCTGACCTGGTTGCCTGGAACTGGTGGGAAGGGCCTGCTACCCCCATTGTTCTAACGTGCCTCCCAGAAAGCTGTGTGGCAACTCTGGTAGAAGCCCTGTGGATCTACACAGGGCTCCCCCGGTAAATGCTTCCTCCAGGCATCACAATTCAATCCAGGGGGAGTTAGTGCATCCAGTACGCCATGGTGGAGCTCTGGATGCTGCATGTAGTGTTTCTGGACTTCAGTCCAGCACCTTTCCCCATCACCAACTCTGCTCTGCACCGTGTTGCCGTGATCAAAGTCATGAGGATACTTGTGTGCTCCTGGCCAGTCACTGGCTTGGGGACTCTGGCATAGCCATTCTGAGCTAGGGGCAGAGACACTGCTTGCTTTAGTCCTCAACAAGGGTCTCAGGCCAAAAGGACCAGGATGGTCCTTAATTGTGGGGAGGCCAGGTTCTCAGCTTGCTTGGCCCTGGCGGCCCTGGAAGCCTCACAGCAAGGCTGTGTGCATGAGAGACGCCAGGCAGAGGATGGATGAAGCCTGGGCAGCAGACATAAGCGGGCGTTACTTTGGAGCCTTCAAGGATGGAGAAAGCATGCCAAAAGGGCGCAGAGGTTGCGGGAGCCTGAGAAATAAGGTATGGGGCTCTAAAGAAATTAGACTGCTTTTCTGACAGAGGTAGTGGTGCGAGGACAAGTGTGAAGGCCTAGGGTCCTTGGGGCTGGGGCTGGGGGCAGGGTTGTGTGCTCTCCTGTACTCACACTCCAGCTCATTCTGCAACTGCTCCATCTCCGCCTGCAGCTGCTCCAGGTAGAGAGGCAAGTGACTGGTCAGCTTGAGCCTGACCTGACCTCGGCCCCACAAGGTGGCTACCACCTGGGTACCTGCCTGAACTGCACCCAGCCCTACCTGGGTCAGTTGCACCAGGCAATCTGCTGCTCTGGCCAGGGTGCCCACCAGCTGTACCTGGCAGGGAAACCAAGGCAAGATCAATGGGAAAACTACAGACAGCATTCGCCAGCCTGTCACGCCTGGGCTGGAGAGCTGGGGCCAGGCCAGGCCAGAGGGCCCCCTACATGCTTCCTTAAAAGGGACTACCCACCAGGTTCTGGAACCCTCTCCCATAGACATCCAGGCTTTGGATCTTCTCTTCCAGCTGGGCTTGCATCTGGGAGCCAATTGCTGTCATCATGGACTGTGGGGCAGAGGGACAGGTGAGGACTAGAGAAAAGGTCCTCTAGGGACTGGAGAGGGTGTAACTGCCCTCAACTGTCCACTCGGATTTTCTAGGCACTGTTACACTCAGGGACTGGGCACTTGGCCAGCAGCTCTCCATCCCAGGCCTTCTTACCTCCATGTGGCTCAGCAGGGCCCCCTCACAGCCATGTGCGACTAGGATGAGGCTCTGGTTGGCTGCCTGCAGGGTCAGGCGGCCCAGTGGCTGGGCATGCTGCCCACTGTTCTGCAGCAGGGCCTCCACCTTCACGGCCCTCCTGTGGGCGCATGCCTGTAGCGTCACACTTTCTTCTGTGCTCCCTGAGCCAGGAAGGGACTGAGGTTACATCCAGGCCTTCTCTACCTGTCTCCCCAGTGCCCTACACAAAACCTCAAGGTATTAGAGTTTAAGGGTCTTGAGCTGTACCACCTAAGTGATCCCTTCTCCTGGGGATCACTTCACACCCACCTCTGGGTAGACCAGCCAGATCCACCCCACAACCACCCCACACCACCTCCCCACAGCCTCACTTAACTTGGCAAAGTCAGTACAGATGTGGACAGGAAGCTCACCCAAAATTTGAGGTTTTCTTATGCTTCTAAGCTTTCAACAGGATAGGATCCCCTGTCCTCTCTCGGACAAAGGTGGCGCCTGGCTTAGCTGCCCTGGGGACCTTCCACTTACCTTCTACATGGGTGGCAGAAGCCTGAAGACAGCTCAGGGCCTGGGATACCAACAGTCTTAGTTTCTCATCCTTATCCACGCTGCCCTCTAGTTGTACCAAGCTGTGGGAAGCTGAGGTAGCGATGCGGCCCAGGAGGAGGAGCTGCTGAGCTCTGGGGCCTTGGAGCTATGAACCGGACAGTAGAGACCTGAGTGGGCCTGGCTGCTAGGGCTGCTCTGGTCCATGGCCTCTGCCTGTCCCAGGCTCAGGGAAAGGGTAAGAGTGAATCAGTAGAGAAGGGATAGAAAGATGCCCACGCTGTTCTTCCAGGAGCACTGCGTTCCCTGCCCTCCACCCCTGCTACACGGCTCAGAATCCCACCACATATAGTAGCACACATATAGCAAAGCCCACCTTGTAGGTGTCTCCCCACCAACCCAGTCAAGGAGGCTCAGACCCCACGTCCTTGCACACTCCGGGCAGATGTGATTGGTCTGGGATCCCAAGCACTTCTCCTTTGGCAGTCTCAGTGTCCAAGGGGCACATGTGCACGAAGCCTGCGTCATTGTGTTTACCCACATCCCTGCAGGCACCATCCTTGAGGGAGGAGGTGCAGGACTAACGTTTGTCAAATGAACTGGGACAATGTCAGATGCTTCAAGGTCCCAGGGAAAGGGGCCATTGAAAATGACAGCGACTGGTAGAGAACCTCGGAGAGCCGGAGCCACGCCTGCTCTAGCCTAGCTGCTAGATCCTTCAACTGAAAGCTGTGCAACCTCAAATAAGGGTGTCACCGTCTCTGAGCCTCAGCTTCCAGCTGTAAACTGACATGGATCAGTGGTTCTCAAAGCTCAGCAGAAATCAGAGGCACCCTTGAGTCTTAGGGGTTGAGCTGCATTCATCAGTCTCTGAATTCTTTGCAGAGGTTGTCAAGGGAAAATGAGGCCACAGCAGGGCTGCATTGCTGAGGTGGCACAGCCTGGGGGATGGGGCAAGGACTGCCGGGCAGCACTGAAAGCCAAAGCCAACCAGCAGCTACTTGAAGTTAGCCGTGGCCGGGGACCGGAAGAGCCCACCTGTGGTTCGGTTTCAGCACCCCTGTTATGGCCAGAGAACAGGGACCCACCAGCCTGGCTTGGTGCCTGTCCCTGAATCCGACCTTCCTCTGTTTGTGGGCAAAGGCTGCACCTCACAGACCCCAGAGCAGGGGAGGAGAGTGAAGGGTGGGGACCACACATCTTGCGTGCCTGACAAGTGCTTGGCCTCAAGCCCTACTCTCTGCCTCTGACTCCAGGAGTGCTATCAAGCACCGGTTTGTAGCTGGGACAGAGCAGGCCTCGTTGTAAGGCAGTGGCTGGCCCCGAGACTCAGCACACTGAATAGAAATGGTCATGGCCTCTGGGCATGACCCCATCTAGAAATGTCATCTGTGATGGTTATTCTTGGTTGTCAACTTGACTACATCTGGGATTGGCTAAACTCAAGTGTCTGGGCACACCTGTGAGGAATTGTTTTCTTTTCTTTCTTTCTTTCTCCCCCCCCCCCTTTTTTTTGACAGGGTTTCTCTGTGTAGTTCTGGCTGTCCTGGAAGTCCTCTGTGGGCCATACTGGCCTTGAACTCACAGAGATCCACCTGCCTCTATTTCCCTTACACTGGGATTAAAGGTGTGCGCCTCCACTGCCCATCTCAGGGATTTTTTTTCTTAATTAGCTCATTTAAAGTGAGAAGATCCGATTTTAATCCAGATCTTTTGAGGGGGCAGATTACCTTTAATCTGGGCCACACCTTCTGCTGACAGCCTATATAAGGACATGGAAGGACATGGAAGAAGGAAGCTCTCTCTCTCTGCCTGCTTGCCCTCACTGGCAAATCCATTCCTTCACTGGCATTAGAGCCTACTTCTTCAGGATTATGGTGTCTACTGAAGACCAGCTGAGACTTCCAGCCTTGTGGACTGAGCAACTACTAGATTCTTGGACTTTCCACTCTTAGACAGCCATTGTTGGGCTAACTGGACCCCAGCCTCTGAGCCACTTGAATAAATTCCCTTTATACATATGCATTCCATCAGTTCTGTTCCTCTAGAGAACGCTGACTCACACACCATCCTTGTCAATTTGAGAAGGATAGAATCTGTTTCTTGGTTATAGAAGGGAAAGGCTGTGGGGTAGTGGAGGAGCCCCTCTGTGGGGCCTGGACAGACCCTGGGGTTCAGTAAATACTCCCTAGAAAGGAAGTCCTGGACCAGCAGGATATTGGCCTGAAGTTCCACCGATGGCCACTAGATGGCAGGGCAGCCCAGGCAGTGGGGCTGACAGCATGGAAAACTGGGAGGGCTTAGACTTCTGCCTCCAGCTGCCCAGAGAAGTCCGGTGCATTAGGTCGGCTGTGGTTGTAGAGGGTAAGGCTAAAGTGCAGGCCCTGGTCAGGGTCTGGAGCAAGATCCAGCTGGTACTGAGACCACAGCAGGAGTGCACCCTGGTCCAGACTGTGCTCCCCGGAGAATGAGAGGGCCTGAAGGAAGACAGCAGAGGTTCCAGAGGTCAGGAGACACGCTGGACCCTGGCCCAGGCTGTGGGGGTGGCAGACTCTACTGCCCCACCCACGACCTTCACCAGCAAAGCCCCCTAAACACTGACGCATGCCTGCAGAGGTGTGTGAGTGAAGCATGCTCGCAGAGGTGTGTGAGCAAAGCATGCCTGCAGAGGTGCTGTGTGTGAGCGAAGCATGTGTGAACGAAGCATGCCTGCAGAGGTGTGTGAGCGAAGCATGTCTGCACAGATGCCTGTGTGTGAGCAAAGCATGCCCACACAGGTGCTGTATGTGAGCAAAGCATGCCTGCAGAGGTGTGTGAGCGAAGCATGCCTGCAGAGGTGCTGTGTATTATCTCTGCACGCATGCCTGTGTGTGACCTCTGCAGGGCCAGCAGGTGCCCTAAGGCCACTTGTGAGCCCTGTTCCCATCCTTCCCACCGTCCTCCAGGCCCTGAACATACAGCTTGGGTCTGTCCTGCTTTCCTCCACTCTGGACAGCTCTCCAGGAGCGCAGCACCTGCCTTACCTCACTCAGCAGAAGCTGCTTTCATGACAGCGGAGAGAGCAGGGCGACTCACTTATGAGACTCGATGGTCAAACACTTAAACCTTACGTACTGACTGCCCTTTGCAGAAGAGTCTGTGGCCCCTGGGAGGTAGGGGTGAGGAGGTGGGTAGATGGGGGTGGGTAGATAGATGGGAGGGTGGGTGGGTAGACAGACAGATGAATGGGTGGGTGGACAGACAGATGAATGGGTGGGTAGGTAGATAGATAGATGAGAGAGAAGGTAGGTGAGTAGATGGACAGATAGATGGAAGAGTGGGTGAGTGGATGGACAGATCTACAGGAGGGTGGGTGAGTGGATGGACAGATCTACAGGAGGGTGGGTGAGTGGATGGACAGATCTACAGGAGGGTGGGTGAGTGGACGGACAGATAGACGGGAGGGTAAGTGAGTGGACGGATAGACGGGAGGGTGGATGAGTGGATGGATAGACAGACAGGAGGGTGGGTGAGTGGATGGATAGATCTACAGGAGGGTGGGGTGGGAAGGCAGGTAGGTATGTGTGTGGATGGGTGAGTGAAGGACAGGAAAGAGTAAGAGACAGATAGATAGAAGGACCTGAGAATGGTGAGGGGCTCGGGCAACAAGCCCAGGTAGGGCCAGGTACAGGTCCCAGTGTGTGCCTCAGCGATGGTGGTGGTGACAGATCTCGTTTACACGTCCTCCTGAATATCGGTCTCCCCTGTGTACACCTTCCTTCTCTCACACACTAGAGACAGAGAAGACAGATGCCAGGCAGCTGGGGCAGAGCCACTGGGAGAGCTCTACTTGGGTTGGCCCTACTCTGCCTGTCCCAGGTGCTCCCCTCCTCAGGGCCCCTGGTTCCCCTGTTCCCATCCTCAGCACACTCACCCTGGGCAAGTTGCAAAGCCCCAGGCGGAGGGTGTGGCGTAGCTTGTGGGTGTAGTCAGTCTCCACTGTCCCCGGGAAGCTGTGCAGGCCACAGGGGGCCAGGAGGATGTGCTCTAGTGTGGCCTTGTCCCACTGGGGTAGCTGGTGCTTCTGGAATGGTGGGTCATGACATGGGGTTATCACGTAAGAGAGAATACCCACGGCATCCACAGGGGTGACTAACCCACAGAGGCCAGGTGCCAGTGACCCCAGCCTCAGAACCCCAGGGTCTCAGAAGTCTTGGGGGGTACAGAAGGGCTGAGGGGGTACACTCTCAGAGCCAGCTCGTTTCAATAGTCTGACTTTCGTCTCACACTCTGAAGAGCTCACTTAGCCCCACTGGAAGCCCTGGGTAGTTGGGAGGTACTTGCCCTGTCGTTTCGGGGAAGGTAAGCCATCCCGCGTCTCCCACCCCATGTCTAGCAGACCCTTTAGCACTACCAGCTCCTCCACTCTGCCCAGCACTAATCAGAGTGTGTGATGTACTTGTTGGCAGGACAGGACTGTCGCACCCATTTCAGATGAAGGAAGGCTCAACCAGAGGAATCAGTGGCCTAGACCCTCTGGCATGGCCAGCACTTGAACCCAGAACCACACTGCCTTAAGCTCAGTACTTCCCATGGCTGGCAAGGCCCTCTGTAGATGACCTGCACTGAGTCTGGCTTGCTGGGCCTCACCTCATATGTCACATTCTGCTGCAGCCGGCGTCAGCCCCAGGAGAGGTCAAGCTGCTCACTGAACACGCCCGGGGTCCAAGTCAGGGCCGCGCAGGCCTGCAGCGGGCCCAGGTCCCAGGTTCCCTGCAGCTGACAAGAACAACGGAAAGATGAGCCAGAGGCCTGCTGGGAGTTCCAGAACTAGGAGGATCCGAGGCAAGAGCTCACATACCTGACCTGGGGAGGCAGCTATCCCAGGCCACACTGTGCGGAGAGGACCTGTCAGCCCAGGTGACCTCCAGAGTCACAGGTGAGCCTCTGTCCCGTGATTGCTGAACCTGCATGAGGGAGGAACAGAGGTGAGGCCATTACTGCCTCTGAGGGCGAGATGCTGGCTAGATTGTGGCTGCCTTCATCTTCCCTGGAGAGGACATGGGGGTTCCAGGAACTTCTGCCCTCCTTGTAGGTGTCCATAGCCCCCTACCGGGAGACTGAGAAAGGCCCCTCCCTTGATGATAGACAGCCCCTTCTGGGTCCTGAGTGTCCTGCCTGGTCATCCAGCCTCTTCCATCGGAAGCCCTGGCCTCGGTCTTTGTGCTTACCATCCAATAGCTCACATTCCTGGGGGCCTTGGCTGGTAGTCCTCTTCTCCCATGAAGGTCTCACCTTGGCCTTTCAATCCAGCTCCCTGTATACTTGCTCCAAGATGCTTATCACAATTTCTGAGTTTTAAAATCCCATTTGCCTGCTTGCATTCTGCTGGCCTAATGTATTTCTGTTCACTGGTGATAAGAAGAGGCCCAGAGAAGCCACTCCAGTTCAAGGATGCACAGCAGGCTAGGGAGTCCAGCTGCCCTGCTCTCAGCCCTCCCTGAGGTGGCTAAGTATGCAAATTATCACACAAATGAGCTCAGAGCTTCTTGAGAACCATTTCCTTCATTAAAACCCAGAGTCTGCAGGTGCAGAGCCTGGGCCCAGGGCTCGGGCACCACATTGCTGAAAGAGCAATTGAGTCGAGGACCCTCGAGGCCCCCAGCCAGGCATCTGTGACTCTGGAGAGTGCTCTCTGCTGAGCAGGGCCTCCTCCCTCCCCCATCTAGGAGCCCAGGCCTAAGACCTGCGGCCTCCCTGCCTTCTGAAGGCTGCTGACCTCTGCCCCACCTGAGAGGTGGAGAGGGTGGGCAGGGTTTGTGGGAGCCAGTTCCCCCTTCCCTAGCCACTGGGAGCAGGGGAGCAACACCAGCTGAGCCTTTCTTGCTGCCCCAGCCAAGCCCTTGCCATCCCATTTACTGGGAAGGAGCCTGAGGCTCAGGGAGAGCAGGTGCATGCTGGGAGAGTGGCTGAAGGGTGCCACGCTGGCTCTGTGACCCCGGAGGAGTGCCACACCTGTGCTTCAGTGTCAGGTTCTGAAAACGGGGAGAGTAACCGAATCAAGCGGGTTTGGAGGTAGGATGGATTTGTGGCACAGTACCACATCAACGGTGCTTGTCACCAGGGACTGAAACCCAGGTCCCCTGCCCCCACTTTTGGGCACCTAGAACAGCTGGCTGACTGCCATAGGTTCCCTGAGCAAGGCGGGTCCCCCAGGGGCTCCTGCCAACCCCACTGCCTACCTGGTCTTTATTGTCCCAGGCCACAGCCAGGTCAGCATGGTGGCTGCCTCTAGAGTACTCTGAGGACAGGTGGACAGGGACAGAGACAGCTGGTGGGAGGACTCCACTGTGGGGGAGATGGGTGGAGAGTGTGGCAGTGAGGTCATGTGAGGTCATGGCTGTGAGTTAAGGTCACGGCAGGAGACTAGTTCCGACGCAGCTGATAACAAAGCCATTCAGGCAGGTGATCACACTCACCTATTCTACAGAACTTGGAAGCCACACATTCAGTCACAGTGACTCTTAAAGCATCCTAACTGTCCCCACAGGAGGCTCTATTCTCTTTTCCTAGTGGTGGTATTGTGTTCCCAAAAATATTGTGTACCCTAATAAACTTATCTGGGGTCAGAGACGGAACAGCCACTAGATACAAAGGCTAGGAAATGGTGGCACTCACACCTTTAATCCTAGCACTCCAGAGGCAGAAATCCCTCTGGATCTCTGTGAGTTCAAGGCCACATTGGAAATGGCCCTGGCATGGTGACACACGCTTTTAATCCCAAGAAGTGAGCCTTTAATCCCAGGGAGTGGTGGTAGAAAGCAGAAAGGTATATAAGGCGTGAAGACCAGAAACTAGAAGCTTTTGGCTGGTTAAGCTTTCAGGCTTCTAGCAGCACAGTTCAGCTGAGAGCCATTCGGATATGAGGACACAGAGGCTTCCAGTCTGAGGAAACAAGACCAGCTGAGAAGTTGGCCAGGTGAGGTTGGCTGTGGCTTGTTCTGTCTCTCTGACCATCCAGTTAAGTTTATTAGGGTGCACAATATTTTGGGGAACACAATACCACCACATTTCCTCCTATCCCAATGACACTGAGCAGCCAACCCAGAGTCACCTCTGCGCCCCAGCCTTGGCGTCAGGACATGCCATTGTTTCTTGAAGCCGACAGGGCACCACATCCGAGCCTTGGCATTCCCAGGTCTGTTGCCTCCTCCTTTCCTGACCCCTGAGCAGCCACCGTGGAGCACATCCTACATGGCTGTTGATGGCTTCAAACCAGGCTTCAGGCGACAGCCAGAGGGTGCGGAGATCAGTAGAGATCCCAGAGATGCACAGAACTCCCTCCCCTTAGCCTGCTGCTGACCTTGAGACACATGAGCCTGCCAGGGCCTCTCTGCTGCACCTCCCGACCACTTAAAGGACCATTTAAGGTCTTTTATTACCTTTATTTGTATGTGCACATGAACACACGTGTGCCACAGTGCATGTGTGTGTGAGATCAGAGAACAGCTTGAGGAGCTGGTTGTCCCTTCAGCACGTGGGTCCCAGCTCAGGCTGTCAGGACTAACGACCAGCTGCTTCACCCACAGAGCTGTCTCATTGGCCCCAATTTGCTTTCGTTCATTTTGATTTATTTGAGACAAGGTTTTATGTAGCTGAAAATGACCTTGAACTCCTGACCTTCCCGCCTCTACTTCCTGGGGTTGAGACTGCAGGCCTGTCCCCCTGCCACACACTGTTTTTTAAGGTGCTGGGGACCAAATGTCCTAGGCAAACACTACCACCTAGGCTGCAGCCCCACCCTCTTTGTAATTTGCTGACACGGGAATTCCTAGCTGTCTGCCCCTCTCCTCTGAGGGCTGAGCCTTGGTCATCTTGTGTCCTGAGGATTCCCTGGGGCCTAGAACAGCACCAAGGACAAGCAGACACTCACCAATGGCAAGTGAGAGCACCCCCAACCCCATGCCTCCTGCTCCTCAGCTACTCACCCTGAAGACGGATATTCCCTGAGAACTCTGAGAGGGGCCGGGAGAGGCTCCCATTGAGGGCCACCTCCCTGCCATCCCATAGCACCACCTGGTACAGGATGTGGGTACCTTGTGTTCTCTGGAACACGGTCCTCAGGGACAGCTCTGTGGGAAGGGTGCTGAGCTGGAAGAGAATGGGATGTCAGGGCATGGCCTCTTAGAGCTGAGCCACACACTGGCCTGGGGTGGGGAAGGGCACACACCCGGGAAGGAGAAGCCGCCTGTGGTCAGAACCACAATGCTAAATACGTCCTAAGTGTGAGCAGACAGCATAGAGGGAGAGGGAGGGATGAGACATTTTTTCCAGAGCCTGGAAGGACGCTAGTTGCAGCAGAGACTCCAGCCTGTGTGGGCTGAGAGGCCTGGCTCCTGTAGACCACACTTCCTTCTGCTGTCCCATCTAGCCTGTCTGTCCCAGCCCGGGGCTTCTAGCCAGTTCTCAGACTCGTCCCCACCCCAGGCCCTTATCATAGAACGCTCTTCCCCCAGACAGGCTTGCCATACAGGATTAGCTCAAGTGTCACCTCCTCTGGTGACACTTCCTGACCACCTAGTCAAATATATGGTTTATTTATATGACTTTTGTCACTTGCCTCAACTAGATCATATGTTCAATGACAGTTGGGGCCCATCAGTTCTGTCCTGTGCTATATCCCAGGTTCCTTCTGGAGCAAAGCCTAGGATTAGATGATCAGTGAGGAGCGGAGACGAGACGCACAGCTGGGAGTCCCTTCAGAGCCTGGATTATGCTAGTAAGCCTCAAGTACAACTCCTCTTTTCTAGGAAGCTACACACTTGGGGGAAGGTCTGTTGCAGCTGGATGACATTGTCTAGGCTATCCTTAGCAGCCAGCAGGGTGGTATTGACGTGGAAACAGCGCTCCTCCACCTCTAGGACAAAAGTGCATTTGGTCTCCTCCTCAGAGTACCAGAGCTAGTGAAGGGGAAAGCTAGGGAGACACTGTCAGATCTCAGCCAGATGATGCTTGGCTCCAGGCTCTGCTCCCAGAGCCCCAGAAAGGGACCTATGGCTTCCTGAGATGAACAAACTCTGATGAAATAAGGGTCTTGAGTCTAGGCAGGCCCCGAGGTGTGATGCTAGCAGCACTCCTCATGACCTTGGCCTGTAACAGTGATACAGATGGCTCAAGACTGGCCGGCAGGGATCTAGTTGTGGTACCGCTTGTGACCACAGAGGGCAGTGTTACACAAGGGCAATGCTCAGAATGGTAGACCAGACTCCGGGGTGGCTCTCCTAGGCGTGGGTTGAGTTAGTGACAGTTAGATCCTTGGCTTCCTGAGCCTTGGCCTTTTAATCTGATAGCTAAGGATAAGGATGCTTGCTTTTTTAATGGACTGGCAGGAAAATTGTATGAAATGATATGCCATCTTCTGAGCTGGTAGAGTGACTCTGTCACCTAGTGTATCCCGTCTCTCATGGAAGAGCCATCAAGGCTTGGGAAAAGGGACACGAATTGGTGCTCATACTTTGGGGTCAACATTTTCCTCATTCCCCTCCAAGTCTAGCTGTTATTTCCAGGTTAAGACCACTGGGTACCCTTCCAGAGACCTGGGCTTGAGTCCCAAGCACCCACTTGGCAGGTCACGTCTGTCAGTAACTCTAGTACCTGAGAACCAGGCAAAACACCCACAACACACAAAATAATAAGATAAAGTAAGAACCAAATTTTCAAATGTTGCTTTCAGTAAGCCCAGAGGCCATGCCAGCATATTCAAGCTAATTCTCACCAGTACAAACAATCCAGAGATACAAACAAGGACGTTCTGGAAACTGACCGCCTGGGTACGTCAGACTAGCAAACATGAAGATTTTCAAAGAAGTTTAGTGATAAAAGATGAAAGGAAAAATCTAGGTAGTGGGCATAGAGGAGGTTGATGAAAATTTATCTCAGTTTTGTATCTGAAAAGTTTCATAGAAAAATATTGGGGGGCTGGAGATATGGATCAGCAGTTAAGAGTGTATAATGCTCTTCCAGAGCAGAGGACCCAAGTTTGGTTCCCAAACCCTGTCAAGTAGCTTCTAGCCTGTTACTCCAGAGGATCTGATGCCCACTTTTGGCCTCTACAGGCACCTATATCTACATGCACATGGCAATACATACAGACATATATATATATATAAATTTAAAACAATTTAAAAATGTCAGGTTACAAAGGGAAGAAGTACAAGAAGATTCTAGATCTCGGGTTGACCTTCAGATTAATTTGGCCTGCAACCTGACTTGATAAAGAAAACTTTACTGGGGGTGGTGGTGTATGTGCACATGTGTATGCATGTGTGTAGAGGCCAAAGGCTGATGTGAAATGTTTTCCTCAGTCATTCTCCACCTTAAACCTGGAACTTGTTGACTGACTCAACATGCTGACCGTTGAGTTCCAGGGAGTCTCTGTCTGCCCCCACATACCCTTGTATTATAGGTGTGTGCTGCTATGCCTATCTGTCTGTCTATCTATCTATCTATCTATCTATCTATCTATCTATCTATCTATCTATCTACCTACCTACCTATCCATCTATCCATCCATCCATCCATCCATCCATCCATCCATCCATCCATCCATCTTATCTATTTGAGACAGAGTCTCACTATGTAGCCCTGGCCAGTCTGGAACTCATTATGTAGACTAGGCTGGCCTTGCACTCACAGAGATCCTCCTGCCCCTGCCTCCTGAGTGCTGGGGTTAAAGGACTGTATTGCTATGCCTGGCTATGCCTGGCTTTTGTACGTGTGCTGGGAATCCAAACTCAGGTCCTCTGCACGCCCCTCATTCAGTTGTTGTCAGTCTTGTTTGAGCATTTGCACATTGACCACGGTAGCTATTACCCTGCAGTGACAGGACTGCATGGCTGCACCAGGGACAGGGTGGCTTGTGGCCTGCACCTCACACCCCTGCATTCACTTTCTGGCTTTTTAAAGCCAAGTTTTCAGACTTCTGCTTGCGGATAACAAAATAAAAGTGGCATAGTGCAAAGCATCCCATGCAGCTCTGGTCCTGTCATTGGTTTAAACCCAGGGCTGAATATGTGAAAAGACCTTACTAAACAGTTGGGGATTTTTATTATCTAAGTGTTATTTCAGCATTCAAGTTTGTACCAGGCCTGGAGACATGAGCCTGTAATCCCAGCACTTGGGGAATCTGAGACAGGGAAAGTAGGAGAAGGTGATGGTGAGTTCAAGGTCAGTATGGGCTGCACAGTGAGTGTTATAGCGTGAATAAAAATGGCCCCAATAGACTCGTAGGTAGTGGCACTCAGAATATGTGGCCTTACTGGAGTGGACATGGCCTTGTTGGAGGAAGTGTGTCACTGTGGGGGTGGGCTTTCAGGTTTCAGATGTTCAAACCAGGCCCAATGTCTCATTCTCTTCCTGTTGCCTATGGATCCAGCCAGTTCCAGGACAGCCAAGCTTTGACAGTGAAGGAAACCATCAAGAACAGAAAGCTAGTGAAAATGTGTTTGAACAAGGGGGCCATGTTCCAGCCCCAGCAAGAAGCAGAACTTGGCAGCTTCGACCATGTGGTTCTGGCTTTAGAGTCAAGGACATAAGGAAGGGGTTATGGAATCTCCCTCTATGGCTAAGGAAAGCTGCTGAGGTCAGGCATGTGTCAGGGATGTCCCTGAATAGAGACCTAGAGAGGCTATTGTGTGAAGCTGTGAAGGTGAAGCCCAGACTGTGTTGGAGACCCCAAGGTGTTGGAGATGCCAGAGTCACAGGATTCTTGCCAAGGAAAGATGCTAACAGGTAGCAAGAGGAAGAAGTGTGTTCCAGTGGACAAAGCTGAAAGGAATTGGAAATCTGCAGAGCACGTTGATATCAGACATGGAGATGTAGAGTTTGGAGTTTGCCCAGCTGATTTTCAGTCTGCTTTGGTCGAGTATTTCCTCACTATTCTCCCTTCCATGTGTTTTAGAATGGTAATGTATATCCTGTACAATTATATGTTAGAAGTATGTGATCCAATTTTCATTTTGGTTTTACAGGCATTACAGTTAAGAGATTATGTGAATCTCAGAAGAGTCTTTGAACTTTGAACTTCTAAACATTGTTGAGACTGTGATATAGACTATGGGGACTTTTGAAATTAGACTGAATGTTGTTTTGCATTATAATGTGGCTAGCAGCCTATGGGAGCCATAGAGTGGAATGTGGTAGTTTGAATGAAAATGGCCCTTATAGGCTCATTGGGACTGACACTATTAAGAGGTGTGGCCTTGTTGGAAGAAGTGTCCCGGCTTTGAGGTTTCAGATGCTCAAGCCAGTCCCAGTGTTTCTCTCTCTTCCTGCTGCCTGCAGATCTAGATGTAGAACCCTCAGCTACCTCTCCAGCATCATGTCTCCATGCATGCTGCCATGCTTTCTGACATGCCGATAATGGACTGAACCTCTGAAATGTAAGTCAGTCCCTAAATGTTTTCCTTTATAAGAGTTGCCGTGGTCATGGTGTCTCTTCACAGCGATAAAAGTCCTAAGATAGTGAGTTCAAGACCAGCCTGGGCTATATAAACAGACTGTCTCAAAATAAAAAAATGGGGCTAGGGATATAGCTCAGTTGGTAAAGTGACTGCCTAGCACTCAAGAAGTCCTCGTGTGGTGGTTTGAATAAAAACGGCCCCCTAGGGAGTGGCACTATTAGGAGGTGTAGCCTTGTCGGAGTATGTGTGGCCTTGTTGGAGGAAGTGTGTCACTGGAGGTGGACTTTCAGGTTTCAGATGCTCAAGCCAGGCCCAATGTCTCATTCTCTTCCTGTTGCCTGTGGATCCAGAAGTAGAACTCTCAGCTACCACTCCAGCACCAAGTCTGCCTGCATGCTGCCATGCTTCCTGCTATGATGATAATGGACTAAATCTGAACCTGTAAGCCAGCCCCAATTAAATGTCTTCCTGTATAAGAGTTGCCATGGTCATGGTGTCTCTTCACAGCAACAGAACAGAGAGTGACACCCGGGTTCCATCCCCAGCCCTGCATAACCTAGGTGTGGTGGTATACACCTTTATTCCATCTGAATACCTCAAATTCAAAAAAGCACTCAGCTAAAAGGGAAGGCTAGCCTGGGCTACATAAGACCAGGTCTCTAAGGAACTAAACATACCGATTTTTGTAATTACACTGTTATATGAAATCCTTGTTCTACAAAACACAAGGTCTTTAGGAGTAAAGATAGAGCCTTGTGAACTCAATTACACTGAAATGTGTGGTCTGCCCTGTCTAGTGGTGATTTGTTGTTGATTGAGACAGGTCTCATGTAGCTCGCTGAGGCTGACCTTGAACTTCTGATCCTCTTTCTTCTACCTCCCTAGTGTGGGGGTTACAGGTATGCACCACCATGCTTGGCTTGTGGGGGGCTGGGGCTTGAACCCAGGGCTTTGTGCATTAGTTAGTGTTCCATCCACTGAGCCACATGTGGGCGTCTAACAGTTACCTTCCTGTGGCTGAAGCTAGTCTAAGTAAAGCTTGAGAAAGAAACTAAGATGTTCTCCTCTGACTGCAGTGCTGAGGAAACATTCACTGCGGGAGGGCTGCATACAGACCGTGCTCTGTAAGCAGAGGCAGGCTGGGACGTGATCAGGGGGGCACTGGACGAAGCCTGTGACTGGTAGGAAAATGCAGTGGCCAGGGATTGGGGTGGGAGCTGTGCAGCTCAGTGGTAGAGAGTTGGCTAGCGTGCAGGAGGCCCTGGGCCAGGCCCAGCACAGGAAGTTACAGGCAGGACAAAGGGAAGGCAGCTGGGAGCATAAGAGGGGAGAGAGGGGAGGTACCGGCTAGCTGGCAGGCCTAGTCACTCGCTCTTTACCGAGCAGCTACTCTATATTGGTCCCTGTGCCAAGGGCTGGCATCCCTGTAGAAGCTCCTTATTTGGGTACTAGAGACAGACAAGGATACGGTGACAATGCAGAGGCCTTCAGCCATGGTCCGACAAGCCATCCTATCTACCCGGCCTCCCTGTAATGCAGTCAGGGTGTGGGGGTGGAGCTGGCTCTGTTCAAGGGGCCGGGGCATCTGCTGGAGCTGCTGGGGGCACTCAGGTTGTGGGAGGGGGGCGGGGGACCGGTGTCAGGCATCAGGCGCCAGGGCGGGCAGACCTCCCAGCTCTCGAGGGTCCCCTGGGCCCCTCTGGAATGTAAACGTCAAGATGTTTGGGAAAGTCAGAGCCCGAGTTTTGGGGGTGGCCCACTGGGGCCTAATGCAGGCCTCTGACAGACAAGGATGTACAGACACACCCCAGCAGCCCATGCTGCACAGGACTGCCTTGGGCAGCGTCTGGAGCTACTTAGGAGCTGGGGGTGCTGGGGCAGTTACCTTGGTTGTGGCGGAAGCTGAGCAGGGGACAGCAGCCCAGGAGGGAGGGGGTGGTGCCTGCCCCACAGCAGCAGAAGGAAAGAGAGGATGGGCTGGCATGAGCGGATCCCGTTCAGCACTACCCCGGGTGAGAGGGTCGGAAGCCCCAAATATGAGCAGTCTATTCAAGTGTGGTCAGTCACCAGGTACTGGGTCACGGGTCCCAGCCCAGCTTCCACCCAGTTCTGGCACTATTCCGATTAATCTCAGTTTCCCTATGAAGGGCTGAAATTGACTCTGGACTGTGTGTCTTCCCGGAGCCCGGGTTTGCATAGCAGGAGCCCTCTGGGATGCGGGCAACAGGGCCTACTTAGGCATGCCAGCTTCCTCCCAGGGGCCTTCCATCAGCCCTCCCACCAGTTGCCCATCCGTGGGGCCACGGTCTACAGTTGGGGCTCTTCTGTGCACCCAGAGGCGTTTAGCAGCCTTCCTTTCCTGGCTTAGCAACCAGAAATTTCCCCAGGTACTGCACAGCCTCAGCCAGGTGAGAATCATAGGCTACACCTTTAACAAGTGGGGATTGAGTTCAAGAAGGGCAGCTGGTAACCCAAACCCCCCTTAACAGTAAAGAGTCCCCAACCCCAAGGCAGTTCCACTAAGACCAGTGGCTGATAATAGAGAAAGTGTGAGTGAGTGAGTGAGTGTGTGTGTGTGTGTGTGTGTGTGTGTGTGTGTGTGTGTACTTTTGCATGCTGTCCCAGAGGCCAGGGAATTTTTTAAGAGCTTGGTGACCTTAGAAAAGGTGGAAAAGCCATTCTGCCTCTCTGAGCCTCCCAGAGTAGCTTATGATGATTTGGGGAGCCATCATGTCTCATTGGTGTCCAGCAGTATCCAGATGCCAGCTGCCTCCAGTTCCCCTCCTCCTGGGCGTCCCCCAGAACCATCAAGAGCTCCCACCTGTTGGCATGGTTCTGGCTATGGACATGGAGGAACAGAATATCTTGGGTGTCACAAGTAATTTGCAGGAAGGAACTCATGTTCCTTCCAAGGTCCAGAGTTCTCGGAATAGTAACTGAGGTAGGGGAAGGAGAGAGAACAAGACACATACTGTTGGGGGTGCTGAGGACCCCAGAGATCAGTAGAGACACCTGTGTGATTCACATTCCCAGAGCAAGACCCTCCCCAGCCTACAAGCATGCAGGCCTTGGCTCCCAGCTCCCCTGGACACGGGGCTCATGGGCAGGGCTCAGAACCAGATGAACTGGGGAAAGGGGGAGTCTGGTGTTCTCAGTTGTGGAGTCCAGACTCTACACAAGGAAGACCACCAGGAGCTGCCTCTCCCTTCTCAGCAGAATTGTGGGACAGAAGGAGGCGGGCTGTGGGCGCTGACACAGGCGTGTGGGAACAAGGCACAGGACCTCGCAGACACGCGGCCAGGGTGCAGCTCCATGCAGTGGGGTCCACAGAAACACGGGGTGGAGTCCTCATTCCACTGTCTGCTCACTACATGAGCTTGAGCAAATCACCTAAACCTCATGTGTGACCCAGGGACAACGATGGCCCTGTCACCACCACCAACATTGTCACAGCCAATGGTGTCCCAGCATCCTCAGCTAACAACCTGGATCTGTCCAGCTCTATGTGACAGGAGTATTACTATCTCTATTTCACACACCAGGAGACTGGGGCACAGAGAGGGCAGGCCATCTGCTCAAGGTCGCACAGCTGGGGATGACAGAGCTGGGCTCTGATCTTGAAGTGGTGTTCACAGGATGTCCTGTTCTGCCCATCAGCGGGTGTCAAAAGGACGAAAAGCAGAGAGCAGCCTGAGTAATGCTCTTAGCACAGAGTACCGAGCCCAGAGTACTAAACAGTGCTCACAGCACTGGGCCATATCTCCTTGGCAAAGGTGAGCCGGACTTCAGCTCTGATCCATTACCGGACTGGCCGAAAGGACCCTGGCCGGGACTTAGAACGGCTGCAGGGCCCCAGGCCTGCGGTGTAATTAATGAGTTTGCTTCGTAGGCATTGGCTACAACTGTCTGTTTTCCTGAGACAGGGTTTCAGGAACCCTGTGTAGCCCTGGCTATTCTAGAACTCTCTCTGTAGACCAGGCTGGCCTTGAATTTGAGATCCTTCTGCCTCTCAAGTTCGGGGAATAAAGGCGTGCCCCACCACACCCAGGCTACAACTCTTTTTGTTTGTTTGAAGAGCCTCTGCAAACTGTAAAGTGCTGTGACCACTTGCCAATCCTCTGCTCTGCACATGGGAAACTGGATGAGGGATAACACATCTGGAGAATGGCCTGCTGGCCTGTGGCCCTCACCTGGCTGTTGAAGGGCAGGCCTAGTCTCTGGAAAGCCTGCACGGTGTGGCTGGTGTTCACTGTCACCTCCAATGTGCCGTTTGGCAGCCGGGCCAGCAGGGCTGCCACATCCACACTCACTTTGCTGTCCCTGCCACGGAGGACCACGTGGGCCCACGTCTTGGTCTCTAAAGGCAGAACGAGAAGAGCTATGAGAACTTGAACTCACCTCCCTTCCTGGAGAGGAATGCAGCAGATTGTAATGGAGATATGCTGCACAAATCCATGGACATTGGCAGAAAGGCTACCAGGTAGGCCTGGAGGGATCGGCTGACCTTAGGCTAGCTGTCACCGTCTCAAGTCCCTGTGATGTCATCTATCACAAGACATCCCCAAACCCTCCTCTGAGAAGCCCCGCCCCACTCCTGCCTGCCGCCCTTCATGCTGGGCATCACCACATCACAGGGCACAGCAGCCTGTGCCTCATGGGAACACCAGCCTAGGTAGGCAGTACCTGCGCTCTGCAGTGCTTGTGAGCACAGTCGTTGGCCTAGCAGGCACTCAGAAGTACCTGCTGAGTGAACGTGCCAAGACTGAATGGTTTATCCTGACAGTGCATGGGCCGGATAGCAGCAGCTCTCCTTCAGTGACAGGCTCAGAGGTCACCAAGGACCTGGCCTGGGCTGTAGCATCCCATCCCTTCCGCCATGTAGACAGCGCTGGCAGCTTCTGCCCTCAAGTGGGGCCACTTCCCCATGGGTGTCACACACAGTCCCTCCAGAACAGGCACCCCCACATGTCCTCTGCTGTGTGTGGAAAATGACTGACAGATCTAGGAGCCTAGGAGTGGGTGGTTCCCACTGTGTGGCAGAAGTTGGGGTCAATGCTAGGTGATGCTCAAAGCTTAGGTCTGAGCCCAGGGGGACGGCCAGTGCCTCGAGGCCCAGGCCTTGATTTCCTCATCTGTAAAATGGTTGCAGCCCACCTGTTAGAATTCCTAGCCACTCCCCCATGACTGCACGTTCACTGGCAAGATGCTTAGTCATCCCAGGGCCTTACGTCCTACGTAATCCGTGCACTGTGAGATCAGGTAACTTGTGCGCAGTGTGATCACATAATCTATGCACATGCATGTAGCTACATAAGCCCATATGCACATGTGTGTGTGGGGGAAATCTATAAAAGCGGGTTCCACATATCCCTCCTTCTCTTCCTGCATGATCTTTCCATAGGCCTAAGCACCCTCTTCTATTTCCTCCCCTTAATCAACTCTTATAGTGGGCTTTGTTGTACCTCGTGGCTTTTCTTGCATGGTAAACAGCGCCACTTAATAAATAACGCCATCCACCTCAAGACAGCACCCAGGTGACGTCACACCCAGAGGGGCCAGGGGTGGGCATGCACAGGGGTCAGAAAACATTCATTTTCTTTTTGCATTATCCCATATTCAAACACACACACATCTGCCATATGTAGGGGAAGGGAAGGGAGGGGACATGGATCTCATGCTTGGGGACTCCTGACTATCAGAGACACCATGAAAGCCAACACTAAACAGGAAGTGTCATTGTTGGCTGGGACAGCTAGATATAGACAGCAATGGAGGAGGGCAGGGACTCTCCAGGGGCTAGGAACTAGCATAGTCCCAGCAAGCCCAACACCAGCTCATGAGTGAGCTCAGGCCCCAGCATGAGCAAAGCCTCCATTTACCCCCAGGAGGCTGAATAACAAAGATGGAAACATTTGAGGTCAGAGGAAAATGAGCCTGATGACAGGGAAGCCACCCAGGGTCCAGAGTGGTCTAGAGCCAGAACCCTGCATCTGTCTGGAGGACACAGGGAGGCAGAATGTGAAGCCAGTCTCGGGAATCAAACTGACTGAGTTCAAGGCCTGGCTTCATTATAAGCCAGCTGTGTGGCCTGAAGCAAGGGACTCCACCTCTCTGAGCTGCAGAAGGAATGGAAGGAACAGAGAGAAGAGTATGAAGGCCAGAGGGACGGGCCTCTGAGGCTCTGATGATTAATATTGGCTGTCAATTGACAGGTTTTAGCATTACCAAAGAGCTCAGCCTCTGCACATGCCTCTGAGAAACTTTGTAGAACTGGTAACTGAGGTGGGAATGTGGGCAGCACCATCCCGTGGGCTGGAGTCCCACCAAATAAAAAGGAGACATTGAGCTGAACATCAACGTTCATCTCACTCTGTGCTTCCGCACTGTGGGTGTGATGTGAGCAGCTGCCTCCACTCCAGCTCCCGCTGCCTCCAGCTCCCGCTGCCTCAGCTTCCCATCACAGTGAACTGCAGGCTGGAAGTCAGCCTTCCTCCTTTAAGTTAGTCACTCTCACAGTGGCCCTTCCGGAGCTGACGTCCAGAGAATGAGAGAGCTGTGCAGTCATAGCACTCTGGGGGCTGAAAGCTCGCCGGGCAGGTATGCAGTGAGTGCTCCGTCACTGGTGGCTCTTACCTTCTCCTCCCCTTAATGACGGGCTGAACTATGTCCCCACTCTAAACTCTTACCTCTTATACCCGTGAGTGTGACCGTCTTAGAAAATGGGCTTTACATGTGTGGCTAAAAACATAAAAACATGGTGACAATGGAGGTGTTGGGATCCGAACCCAATGCTGGGGACCTTGTAGGAGACCAGACAGACACAGAAGGGAGGTGGCCCCATGTGGAGAGAGGATGGGCTGGAATGATCTGTGTAGCTAGGGGACATCCTGCAGAAGTCCCTTGGGACCACCAGAGGAAGACCAGGCCACCTGTACTGTAATTTCAGATGCCTGGCCAGAATTCAGAGTAAAACTCTTGCTGTTTCTAGCCCCCTATCTTGGGAAATCGTGTATCTCTAATGGGCAGCCCTTGGAGGACCAGGCTGTCATGGTCATTCCCAGAGCCCAGAGCCAGCTAAGCCTGCCTGGGTCAAGGCTGGGACTAGATCTGGGCCCAGGGGATGCTGCACTCTGGACCTAAGCTCACCCTGCATCTATTGTTCAGCTCGCAGGTCCAGCTCCTCCGGGACCCCAGCCTGCAGCAGGGCCTCACTGTCGTGTTGGCTGTGGCCCCAGGGCTCCAGACGGCTGTCGTGGGCCCAATAGTTGACATAGCAGTTGATAGATATAGGGCCTGTTTGAGTGCTCAAAGCTGGCGGCACCATCACAAATGTCCACAGAGACCTGCGGGGACATGGTAAGGACGGACCATCCCAAGCTGGCCGCACCCCAGCGCTCCAGGGATTTCAGGACCAAGGCATGGAAAGAGCAGCCCTGAAGTCGTACAGCTTCCCTTGAGTGAAGTGGGGTACAGAGAGTGGCCCACGGACAACACAGCAAGCCTGGGAAGGCAGAGATGCCCTAATGGTGGGAAACAGCTGGACAGTGCTCAGCTCATGACTTGTTCTTTTGTTTGTTTGTTTGGTTTTTCAAGACAGAGTTTCTCTGTGTAGCTTTGCACCTTTCCTGGATCTCACTCTGTAGTCCAGGCTGGCCTCAAACTCACAGAGCTCTGCCTGCCTCTGCCTCCCTAGTGCTGGGATTAAAGGCATGCACCACCACCGCCCGGCATTGCACTTGTTCTTATTAATAAAGTTTTATTAGAATATGGCTCTGCTCCTTCATCAGCTACCGCCAATGGTTGCAATCCTCTATCATCATCATCATCATCATCATCATCATCTTCTTCTCTTCCTCCTCCTCCTTCTTTTTTTTAAATTTTTTGAGGCACAGTCTCTTTATATAGCTCTGGAACTCACTCTGTAGACCAGGCTGGCCTCGAACTCACAGATATCCACCTGCCTCTGCCTCCAAGTGCTGGGATCAAAGGCAGAGCCACCATGCTAGCCTGCTGGCCTTTGCTGTAGCACATGGCTCCCCCTGCTCCGCTTCAGCTGTCTCAGGCCTCAGGTCAAATCTCCACCCTCATTACTGAGAAAGAAGAGGACTAGAGTTAAGGTGGGCATCTCTGCCCGTAACCATCTGCAGTGTTGGCTGTGGACCTGGTGTTAGTTTTTTGGCTGCGTTGTGTTCTTACCCTGCAAGGAAATGCCACGAAACACGACAGAATCCGCTAACAAAGAGTTTTATTAAAGATAAAGGGACAGAGAGTGAACAGGCCTGCGGGAAACACGTGTGTGGAGAAGGAGGAACCAGGAGCATGGCGCCTGATTTTAAAGGCTGGGCGTGGACAGATCAGCGTCACTACTACACGCAAGCGCGTAGATCACATGGCCACGTTGCGCGCTTACGTGGCCAGTGAACCGTCATGCATCTCGGTCCCGCGAGATGCCCTGACCCGGAAATGGCTATCCTGACCTGGGCCTGGCTAGGCGGAAGTGTCCGCCAGGCATATGCGAACACGCCTGACCGTGGGGGCGTGTTGTAAATCTTTCACCTGGATTGTTGGTGTCACCCAGGCACACGGTCGCAGGCTGCCCCACACCTGCCAGACCAGATTCACATTTAAAGTACTGTTATTTCATGTATGTGGATGTTTTGTTTGCATGTATGCCTGAGCACCACACACATGCAGTGCCTGGGGTTAGAGGTGCTGAATCCCTGGGGTTACAGATGGCTCTGAACTGCCACGTGAGTGCTTGGAGTTAACCCTGAGTCCTCCACAAGAGCAAGTATTCTTTACCACTGGACCAATTTCCCTGCCTCAGAACCACACTTCTAAAAACCAATCTCAGAAGATGTTGAGCCTGTGGGCACATGGCAAGCTTGGAGAGTGGTGCTCATATGAGAGTGCCGCAGAAGGCCCTCTCCACTGGGGGCCGCAGGAAGCCCTCTCCACTGGGGGCCACAGGAAGCCCTCTCCACTGGGGGCCACAGGAAGCCCTCTCCACTGGGGGCCACAGGAAGCCCTCTCCACTGGGGGCCACAGGAAGCTCTCTCCACTGGGGGCCACAGGAAGCCCTCTCCACTGGGGGCCACAGGAAGCCCTCTCCACTGGGGGCCACAGGAAGCCCTCTCCACTGGGGGCCACAGGAAGCCCTCTCCACTGGGGGCCACAGGAAGCCCTCTCCACTGGGGGCCACAGGAAGCCCTCTCCACTGGGGGCCACAGGAAGCCCTCTCCACTGGGGGCCACAGGAAGCCCTCTCCACTGGGGGCCACAGGAAGCCCTCTCCACTGGGGGCCACAGGAAGCCCTCTCCACTGGGGGCCACAGGAAGCCCTCTCCACTGGGGGCCACAGGAAGCCCTCTCCACTGGGGGCCACAGGAAGCCCTCTCCACTGGGGGCCACAGGAAGCTCTCTCCACTGGGGGCCACAGGAAGCTCTCTCCACTGGGGGCCACAGGAAGCTCTCTCCACTGGGGGCCACAGGAAGCCCTCTCCACTGGGGGCCACAGGAAGCCCCTCTCCACTAAGGGCCACAGGAAGCTCTCTCCACTGGGGGCCACAGGAAGCTCTCTCCACTGGGGGCCACAGGAAGCTCTCTCCACTGGGGGCCACAGGAAGCTCTCTCCACTGGGGGCCACAGGAAGCCCTCTCCACTGGGGGCCACAGGAAGCCCTCTCCACTAAGGGCCACAGGAAGCCCCTCTCCACTAAGGGCCACAGGAAGCCCTCTCCACTAAGGGCCACAGGAAGCTCTCTCCACTGGGGGCCACAGGAAGCTCTCTCCACTGGGTCCTACCATGCACCTGACCCCACACACAGTGCTGCCCCCAGCTTCTGAGGCCCCAGGTATGACCAGCTCTGCTGGATTGCCACATCCTGGGCTGCCTGCCAGGCCTCTGCAAGCTCCTTCAGTGGACCTTGTGGTCAGGTAGAATCCCACCCCTCAGATGTCCCTCAGAGCCACATCCACTGGGGTAAGCCACCACAGCCTCTGAAGCCTGGGTAGGCCTGGAACCAGTTTCCCTAGAGAGTCCTCACAATGTTAGCAGGTGGTCCCAACGGTGGGTCCTGTTCACCCTCAGCCTGGGTCCTGGAGCTGGGACCTGGGACAAGGCACAGACACTGCCCTACGTTCAGCACACTGATCTGTGGGAAATAATTCCTCATCTGCACCCAGTCAGGGATAGCTCAGAATTAGCAGAGGCCTGGAGTCTACCTGACCCATGATGCTTAGAGTACCCACTACCCTGGTTGCCTTGGCAGAGGCTGGCAAGAAACCCTCAGGCTCTGGGCTGATGTCTGACTGCAGAAGGGATGGACCACCAAGAAGAACCAAGGCCTTGTGGAGCTGGAGAACAGTGCACATCACAGAGGGTAAAGGGGACTGGGGACAAGGTCTACAAAGGTTCGGCCAGGGCTTCAGTCCTAGCCTATGCTGCCAGCAGTCCCCAGTGGTAAGGCAGTGTTAACCCCGGGTGGCAGGCCTCTATGACTCACTACCCTACCAGGTCAGACCCTGGTAACTGGCGAGGCCACTCTTCAATGTTCCCCTGGCATGGACCCAACAGCTGAGCCGGTGAGGTGTCTCCACTGCAGCAGACCTGTGGAGACAGCAGGTGGGAAGTGGATATTTCTTCCCAACCTTGAAAGACCCCCAGCCTCCCCGCCTAACATAGCTTAGCTCAGCTGCTTATGAATAAAGCCTGAGAGGTACTGAGGAGTTCAGTTAACGGACATGGGATAAACAGAACATTTGTACTTAGCCACCAGGCCCCAGAGCAAGGAACTAAAAGGTCAGAAAAACACCCTGTACCCTAGACAGAAGCTAGGCATGGGCGAGCTCGGGGAGAAACCACGAGCTGACCTGGGTTCGAACCTGGCCTCATATGAATCATCCAATCAGAACTGGCCTCATTTGCATCATCCAATCAAAACTCTGTAACCGGGCTTCTTGTTTCTGTACCCGTGCCCGACCCTATAAAAACCCTCTGCTCCAGCCCGTGGGCGCGCCAGTCCCTTGAGCTTCTCGAGAGTCTGTGTCGCCCCGGGTACCCGTGTTCCTGAATAAAGCCTCTTGCTGTTTGCATCTGATTCGTGGTCTCGGTGTCTTCCTTGGAGGCGAGGGTCTCTCCTGAGGGAAGACTGCCTTCGGGGGTCTTTCATTTGGTGCGTTGGCCGGGAATTGAGACCCCCTGCCTCAGGACCACCGACCCACTGTCAGGAGGTAAGTTGGCCGGCCACTGTTTGTCTTGTCTCAGTCCGTCTATTTGTTTTCTGTTTTCGTTGGGCGCCCTAAGTCAGGTCTGAGTCGGTGGGGGCTGAAGGAGCTGACGAGCTCGGACTTCGCCCACCGCGACCCTGGAAGACGTTCCACGGGTCACTGAAGTCCCCTCTGGGGCACGGTTTTTCGGGGCCACTCCCGTATCAGAGGGATACGTGGTGCTGGTAGGGGACGGAGATCGAGGTTCCTCCGCTTCCCCGTCTGAATTTCTGGTAGGGGACGGAGATCGAGGTTCCTCCGCTTCCCCGTCTGAATTTCTGCTTTCGGTTTTACGCCAAAGCCGCGCAGCGCAAATTTCTGTCGTCTGTGTTGTCTTTTTGTTTATCGTTACTTGTCTAACACTCCTTTATCTAGAGACCACCATGGGACAGACCATCACCACCCCATTAAGCCTAACCACAGACCACTGGTCCGATGTTAAGGCCCGAGGAAACAATGAAGGTGTCATTGTTAAAAAGAAAAAATGGATCACCCTCTGCGAGGCCGAATGGGTCATGATGAATGTTGGCTGGCCGCGAGAGGGATCCTTTAACCTCTCTCTTATTTCACAGGTGGAGGGCAAGGTTTTTGCCCCTAGTCCTAACGGACACCCCGACCAGGCCCCATATATTGCCATCTGGAGATCTCTGGTCGAAAATCCATTTTCATGGGTCAAGCCTTTCCTTCCACAGCCCCCTCCAGTCTCTGGGCCCTCCGCACCCCTCAACCCGGACTCTTCCCTCTACCCTGTGCTCCCTCACAAGGAGACCCCCAAGCCCCCTGTCCTTCCCCCGGACCCTAACTCCCCTCTCATAGATCTCCTGGTAGAGGAGCCCCCTCCTTATCAGGCTGGACCCACTCGGCGACCCAGCGGAGCGACAGCGGCTCCCGCCGCCGCAGGGGTGGCTCCCGCAGCCGCAGGGGTGGCTCCCGCCGCCGCGGTGGAGGCGGCGGCCGCATTAGCGGCCGCCATCCGGCCGTTGGCAGATGCTAAGGTTTCTCCAACCAGCAGGACCTCAGATGAAGACAAGGAAGATGAGGTGTCATCCCCCATTGCCGGCCGCCTCCGCGGCCGCCGGGAGGGACCCCCTACTGAGTCCCAAGCTTTCCCACTCAGAGAAGGGCTGAACCAACAACTACAATACTGGCCCTTCTCTGCTTCAGACCTTTATAACTGGAAACAACATAACCCCCCTTTTTCCAGGGACCCCGTTGCTTTAACTAACCTAATTGAATCCATCCTAGTGACTCACAGGCCAACTTGGGACGATTGTCAGCAGCTCCTGCAGACCCTCTTAACAGTAGAGGAAAAGCAGAGAGTTTTCCTGGAGGCCTGGAAACAGGTTCCGGGCGATGACAGGAGGCCATCCCAACTCCCGAATGTCATTGATGCGGCTTTTCCCTTGACTCGCCCTAACTGGAACTTCAATACGCCTGAAGGTAGGGAGCATCTACGCCTCTATCGCCAGTTGCTCTTAGCGGGTCTCCGAGCGGCCGCTAGAAGGCCTACTAATTTGGCTCAGGTTAGAAATGTAATACAGGGAAAGGAAGAGACACCCGCTGCATTTCTAGAAAGATTGAAGGAAGCTTATAGGATGTATACTCCGTATGATCCGGAAGACCCAGGTCAGGCTCCAGGTATTATCCTATCATTTATCTATCAGTCTAGCTCAGATATCAGAACTAAATTGCAGCGGTTGGAGGGTCTACAGGCGTTAGGGTTGCCAGACCTAATGAAGGAAGCAGAGAAAGTATTTAATAAGAGAGAAACTCCTGAAGAGCGAGAGGAAAAGAGATGGCAGAAACAAGAGGAAAGGGATAGGAAACAGCATAGAGAGATAAAGAGAGTTTTGGCCGCCGTTGTATCCCAGGGACAGCGGAGAGAGGGAGATAGGCCGGGAGGACGAAGGAGGCCACCCCTAGATAAAGATCAATGTGCTTACTGCAAGGAGAAGGGACACTGGGCCCGGGAATGTCCCAAGAAGCCACAAGGACCCCGCCGGCCCAAGCCCAAGACTGCGGACCTCCTTAGTCTGGAGGACTAGGGGGGTCGAGGCCAGGAGCCCCCCCCTGAGCCTAGGATAACCCTCAAGATCGGGGGGCAGCCCGTGACCTTCCTGGTTGATACTGGTGCCGAACATTCAGTCCTAACCCATGCCGGAGTGCCCCTTAGCCGGCATTCTAAGGCTTCAAAAATAGCCCAACCCTCTTTGATGAGGCCCTGCATGCAGATCTGGCCGGGTTCCTTGTCGAGCATCCAACCCTGACCGTGCTCCAGTACGTAGACGACTTACTTCTGGCCGCCAGGAGTCGGGCCGAGTGCCTAGAGGGCACTCGGGCTTTACTGGCCAGGCTTGGACAGAAGGGCTACAGGGCCTCGGCCAGAAAGGCACAAATTTGCCGAGACAAGGTCACGTACCTGGGCTATACCCTGACTGGGGGACAGAGATGGCTGACGGAGGCCAGGAAAGAGACAATACTCTCCATTCCCCCTCCTCGCAGCCCCCGCCAGGTTCGGGAATTCCTGGGTACGGCTGGGTACTGTCGCTTATGGATCCCCGGGTTCGCTGAATTGGCCGCCCCCCTATATCCCCTCACAAAACCAGGGGTAATGTTCCAATGGGGAGAGAAGCAGCAGGAAGCATTCCAACAGATCAAGAAGGCCTTACTTGAGGCCCCGGCTCTGGGTCTGCCAGATCTTACCAAACCCTTTGAACTGTTCATAGATGAGAACTCGGGCTTTGCTAAAGGGGTGCTGGTGCAAAGACTGGGACCCTGGAGGAGACCTGTGGCATACTTGTCCAAGAAATTGGACCCTGTGGCCAAAGGATGGCCTCCCTGCCTCCGCATGGTGGCAGCCATTGCAGTTCTACTCAAGGATGCCGGGAAACTGACCCTGGGTCAGCCCCTGACTGTACTGGCCTCCCATGCCGTGGAGGCCTTGGTCCGACAACCACCAGACAGATGGCTCTCCAACGCCCGAATGACTTACTACCAGGCCTTACTCTTGGACTCAGACCGGGTCACGTTCGGACCCGTTGTCTCCCTTAACCCTGCCACCTTGCTGCCGCTGCCTAGCCCATCCATAGAGCATGATTGCCTCCAGATTTTAGCCGAGGCGCATGGCACTCGCCCTGACCTAACAGATCAGCCGCTTAAGAACTCAGACGTCTTCTGGTACACAGATGGGAGCAGCTTCCTGGAAGGAGGAGAACGCAGGGCCGGGGCAGCTGTTACCACCGAGTCCGAAGTGGTATGGGCCTCGGCACTCCCGCCTGGGACTTCGGCCCAGCGGGCGGAACTGATCGCCCTCACCCAGGCCCTTCGGATGGCAGAAGGTAAGAAACTCATCGTGTATACAGATAGCAGATACGCCTTCGCCACTGCACATGTCCATGGTGAAATCTACCGGCGGAGAGGCCTGCTAACATCCGCAGGTAAGGAGATCAAGAACAAGAAAGAAATCCTGGACCTCCTGCGGGCCCTGTTTCTCCCGCTCCAGCTCAGCATTGTCCACTGCCCGGGGCACCAAAAAGACAACTCCAAGATAGCCAAGGGGAACCGGCTGGCGGATTTGACTGCCCGGACAGTGGCATCCCAGCCGATAGGGAATAGCCAGTTAATGGCTATACAGGACACTCCGGAGCCTCCTCCGCCCGGGAGAGAGCCCATGCCCTACAGCCCCGAAGACCATGAGCTAGCAAAGAAAATGGGGGCGGACTGGGACCCACAGAGACAAGCCTACCTACTGGGGAACCGGATAGTGATGCCCACCTCTCACACCCACCATATGTTACAATTCCTCCATGCCCTAACTCATCTAAGTGAGACAAAAATAAAGGCCCTGATAGACAGAGAAAACACCGGGACAATTCTGCTAAACCAGAATCGGGTGCTCCGACGGGTGGCCTCTACCTGCCCCGCATGTGCCCAGGTCAATGCAGGTAAAGCACATCTAGCCAAAGGAGCCCGTTTGAGGGGCCACCGTCCCGGTGTGCATTGGGAGATAGACTTTACAGAAGTAAAACCCGGACTCTATGGATACCGGTACCTCCTGGTCTTTGTGGACACCTTTTCAGGATGGATTGAGGCATTTCCAACCAAGAATGAGACGGCTAATATAGTCACAAAGAAACTGTTGGAGGAAATCTTCCCAAGGTATGGGATGCCTCAGATATTGGGGTCAGACAATGGGCCTGCCTTCGTCTCCCAGGTAAGTCAGAAAGTGGCCAAACTGTTGGGGATGGACTGGAGACTCCATTGCGCATACCGCCCCCAGAGTTCAGGACAGGTAGAGCGAGCTAATAGGACAATCAAGGAGACTTTAACCAAATTAACGCTTGCGACTGGCACTAGAGATTGGGTGCTCCTACTCCCCTTGGCTCTTTACCGAGCCCGGAATACTCCTGGGCCGCACGGCCTAACCCCTTTCGAAATTTTATATGGGGCCCCACCTCCAGTCGTGAAATTTCTCCATCCTGATATCTCATCTCTTGCCACCAGCCCCACTTTGGAGGCACATCTACAGGCCCTCCAGCTGGTGCAGAAGGAGATTTGGAAACCCTTGGCTAAAGCCTACCGAGAGCAGCTGGACAAGCCGGTGGTCCCCCACCCTTTCCAGATTGGGGACTCCGTTTGGGTTCGGTGCCACCAGACTACAAATCTAGAGCCACGGTGGAAGGGGCCCTACACTGTCTTGCTGACCACCCCCACTGCACTCAAGGTCGACGGGATTGCTGCATGGATCCACGCCTCTCATGTGAAGGCTGCCGGGGAGAACGACCCAGCAGGATCCAGAGAATCAACATGGACAGTGTACCGCTCACAGAACCCCCTAAAAATAAGGTTGGCCCGCGGCTCCCCCTCCTCCTTCCCCTCCTTTTGAGCTCAGTCTATCCCCAGGGGACTAGGGCGGCAGAGAGCCCGCACCTAGTCAAGAAACTCACTTGGCAGGTCATCTCACAAACTGGGGAGACGGCCTGGCAGACGACCGCCTTCCATACCCCCTTTACATGGTGGCCCCCCCTAACTCCTGATTTCTGTCAGTTGGCATTGAATTCGGGATTTTGGGGGGTTGAGGGCGTTAAGCCTGATGCCTTAAACTCCTCCATCCACCCGGGGGGGGTGCATTGGCCGGATCCGGGATGCCGTCACCCTCAAGCAAGATGTATATTCGCCCAGTCGGACTTTTATGTTTGTCCGGGGGATGGGAGGGGTTGGGCCCTTGCAAAGAGATGCGGGGGGGAAGGAGATTTTTTCTGTGCCAAATGGGGCTGCGAGACCACTGGCGCAGCATACTGGAGTCCAAGCTCAAGCTGGGACCTGATCCAGACCAATAGAGGTTTCAGGAAGGTTACAGGCAAATGGCCTTGCTCAGATGGGTCCCCCGAGGTCAGCCGATTCAAGCCCGGGCTTTCACTCCCCCTAAATATAACTTTCACTGGCCCGGGGAAGGCTGATAGAAACTGGCAACGGGGGCACACTTGGGGACTCAGGTTATATGAATACGGGTATGATCGGGGCGTAAGGTTCACTATCAGACTTAAGATTGAGGAGGCCTCCGCCCCCATGGGCCCCAATCAGGTTCTCTCTGACCAGAAGCGCCCCTCCTCACCTATTCCAGCACCCCCGAAGATTACCCCTCGACCCGGTTTGACTACTAGTCCAGGTATAACTCCAGCCACTACCAAGCCACCCCGACCAGGAACCGGAGATCGGCTCTTGGGTCTGCTAGCAGGGGCTTACCAGGCCTTAAACTTAACCTACCCAAATAGAACGCAAGAATGTTGGCTATGTCTGGTTTCCCAACCTCCCTACTACGAGGGGATAGCAACCCAGGGTAATTATATTAACGCCCACAGTCCCCCTCCAAGCCAATGTCTAGGGACAGCCCAACATAAGCTCACAATCTCAGAGGTGTCAGGACGAGGACTATGTCTAGGGAGCATCCCCCGCACCCACCAACACCTGTGTAACCGCATCCTGTCCGTAAGCGATGTCTCTGGTTATGTCACCGGCCCTAATGGTACCTATTGGGCATGTAATACTGGGCTCACCCCCTGCGTCTCAGTCTCAGCCCTCAATGCTACCTCTGATTTTTGTGTGCTCATCGAGTTGTACCCAAGGATAGTTTACCATAACCCAGAGGAGATTTACTCACACTTCGAACTGGGAAGGGACCTCCATCGATATAAAAGAGAACCGGTGTCCCTAACCCTGGCATTATTACTAGGAGGGCTGACTATGGGAGGGATAGCGGCCGGAGTAGGGACCGGTACCACAGCCCTACTGGAAACCCAGCAATTTAGGCAGCTCCAAATGGCCATGAATCAAGACTTACAGGCCTTGGAGGAGTCAATAAGTGCTCTAGAAAAATCCTTAACTTCCCTTTCTGAAGTAGTACTACAAAATAGAAGAGGCCTAGACATTCTGTTTTTACAGGAAGGGGGATTATGCGCTGCCCTCAAGGAAGAATGCTGCTTCTATGCCGACCACACTGGGGTGGTACGAGATAGTATGGCGAAATTAAGAAAGAGATTAGAACAGAGACAAAAATTCTTTGAAGAGCAACAGGGATGGTTTGAAGGATGGTTCAGAAGGTCCCCCTGGCTCACCACCCTCATTTCCACCCTACTGGGACCCCTTCTGATCCTATTATTCCTCCTGACGTTTGGGCCCTGTATCATAAATAGACTTGTCCAATTTATCAGGGAACGCATCTCTATTGTTCAGACTTTGGTATTAACCCAGCAATATCAAAGGCTCAACCAGACGGAGCCCGAGTCGCGTCACCAATCTTCCCCATGAATGGAGGATTCCATTCCTGAGATAAGAAAATGGGGGAATGAAAGACCCCCAGCCTCCCCGCCTAACATAGCTTAGCTCAGCTGCTTATGAATAAAGCCTGAGAGGTACTGAGGAGTTCAGTTAACGGACATGGGATAAACAGAACATTTGTACTTAGCCACCAGGCCCCAGAGCAAGGAACTAAAAGGTCAGAAAAACACCCTGTACCCTAGACAGAAGCTAGGCGTGGGCGAGCTCGGGGAGAAACCACGAGCTGACCTGGGTTCGAACCTGGCCTCATATGAATCATCCAATCAGAACTGGCCTCATTTGCATCATCCAATCAAAACTCTGTAACCGGGCTTCTTGTTTCTGTACCCGTGCCCGACCCTATAAAAACCCTCTGCTCCAGCCCGTGGGCGCGCCAGTCCCTTGAGCTTCTCGAGAGTCTGTGTCGCCCCGGGTACCCGTGTTCCTGAATAAAGCCTCTTGCTGTTTGCATCTGATTCGTGGTCTCGGTGTCTTCCTTGGAGGCGAGGGTCTCTCCTGAGGGAAGACTGCCTTCGGGGGTCTTTCAACCTGACCCCAAAGTGTCTGTGCATTCTGACACTAGGCACTGTTCTAGAAGGTTCCTCATCTGAGCCTCTACAGGAGGCAGTGACTGTCAGCAGCTCACCTTTCAGATGAGGAAAGAGGCATAGAAATACACATGTTCTCCATGATGGTTTGACAAGCCCCATGACAGGCACAAAGGTGACTCTGTGTGTGTGTGTGTGTGTGTGTGTGTGTGTGTGCATGAGTGTGTGTGAATGTGTGTGTGAGTGTGAATGTGTGTGAATGTGTGTGTGAGTGTGTGAGTGTAAATGTGTGTGTGAATGTGTATGTGTGAATGTGTGTGTGTGAATGTGTGTGTGTGTGTGTGTGTGTGTTGTGAGTGTATGTGTGTCTAGGGATTGAGTCCAGGACCTCACACAAGCTAGGCAAGCATTCTATCTCTGGGGTCACAACTGTAACCCTCTTTTCAATTTTCTTCTTGAGCTGGGTGGTGGTGGCGCATGCCTTTATAATCCCAGCACTCCGGGGGCAGAGGCAGGTGGATCTCCGTGAGTTCACAGCTAGCCTGGTCTACAGAGTGAGTTCCAGGACAGCAGAGGCTACCCAGAGGAATCCTGCCTCAAAAAAATTTTTTTTCTTCTTGAGATAGGGTGTCACAAAATTGCCCAAGCTGGCTTTGAATTTATAATCCTCCTGCCTCAGCCTCCCAAGTAGCTAGGATGATAAGCCTGCCTCTCCAAGCCTGGCTCCATCCTTTACAACCATATCAGTGACAGTGACCATATGAGTGACAGTGGATGACTGTGGGCAGCTTCCTTGTGATGGCTGCTAGCAATTCTCAACCTGACAGGATGTAGAATCAAGGAAGAGCTAAGCCTCTGTGCGTGTTCCTAAGGGATTTTCTAGATTAGGCTGAGGTGGGAGGACCCGCCTGAATGTGGGCAGCAGCATTCCCTAGGCTACACTCCCAGACTGAATAACATGGAGGGAGGGAGCCGAGCGCCACCATCCATCTCTCCTGCTTCCTGACTGCAGGACATGTGAGCATCTGCCTCGCACCCCTCCCTTCCTCCCACCATGGACTGTGCCCTAAAACCGTGAGCCAAGACCAACCCTTTGCCAGGTATTGCACCCCAGCAACAAGAAAAACAACTGTTTCACTGTCTAGCCTACAAGGTCCCTTGATTTCTGCCACATTGGGTGGACCAAACCCAGCCCCCACCTAGATGTGCCCATGGCCATATATGGAGAAGGGGAGGGCCCAGTGCCTGTGGCTGGGCATGGTGGGGCCTGAGGAGTTAAGGTGGGCATTGAGGTGACAGTTTGCACTCCACAATTCCATCTGTGCTGAGTGGTTGGAAGAATCCTGGGCATCAGTTACTTGCACCCCAGCCTTGGAGGCTGTTCCTACAGCAGAACAGATGGCAGTGGCTGGAAGCCAAGAGATCATCAAAAGGGCCCAATCCAGAATGTGTCAGAATGGAGCTAGAATTCTGCAGGACCCCTGAGCCCCAAAACAGACTCCTAGAGTCCCACTGTCCCCAGAGACTCCAGGAGTGTCACATACAACTTTCCTGTCCCCCAGCAGCAGTGAGTTCATCTGATCCACTGCAAGTCCCATTCATATTTAGAGTCAGACCTCTATCCCTGGGGGCTCCCTGTTACCAAGAAAAAGGCCCAAGTCTTAGAACAAGGGACCAGGGTGACAGTGTATCTACCCATTGCTGAGACATCTTGGGCTTCTTCAGGCGTCTAAAGAACAGGCCCTAGGAATTAGGGCAGGAGGTCGGGCTGTCCAACAAGCATAAGTCACAGAAAGGCCTGGAGCCACAGCTTTGGGCTCCAGGGGTCTCTTTTGCCCCTGCCCTTGGTTCTAGGACTTCAGAGTCTGGGAGAAACCACACAGCTGAGACCCCTCCTACCTGCGTCCCTCAACCGGCTGAAGCTGTCAGTCACATTGCCTGAAAGCTGACGATGCCCAGGATCCCAGGTGCAGGTCCCATCCAGGGCCAGGCTGATCAAGTCACATGGACACTGGCCTGGTCCCTGAGGGCTCCGGAGGAGGTCTGCCACCGCCCTCTCAACTGGAGCTCTGCTGGCAAGGCCTGGCTGCAGTTCTGGATGAGGGTGCGGGTCATGCTGTGCAAACTACTGTTCCCTGTCTCCTCATGCTTATCCTGCAGGAGGAAGCTCAGCATGGCTGAGTTGGTGGCCACCTTAACAGAACCTGTGGGGGAGAAGAGGAAGGAACAGAATATTGGGTAGGAAGTTGTTAGATCTGTGGTACTGTGAGGCCAACACTTGTGGAAGGGACTGTGGTCCACAGCCCCTATCAGGATGTTCTAGGCCCACATGACTAAAGGCAGCTAGCCTGGTGAAGGGATTTCTGCTGACTCCTGTGCTCCATTCCCACCACAGGCCCACTGTGACAGCCCGATGTACAGTCAGCAACATGGCACCGAGGAAGCGCTGAGAGACCCAACCTGGAGTTACAGGCTAGGGAAGTGGCTCTGATGGGCTCCTGTGCAGGGAAGATGTGCACCTGGAGGCCCGCCGGCTGTTGGGACAGCTTCATCTGTGTTTCCAGATCAGCTCTATTGCAGGCTCCACACTCTCCTGAAACAACTTTCTCACAGACTCCTCCAACACCTGATGGCAAACTTACATGCCCCAAGGGAATCCATGCTGCCACGCTGTGACAGTTCATCTTGACTGTCTACCTGACAGGCTCTAGAATAGCCTAGAAGACACACCTCTGCGCATGTCTGTGAGGGGGCTTCTAGGCTGGGTAAACTGATGTGAGAAAACCCATCCTAAATGTAGGCAGCACGGCCGCATGGGCTGACTGAGTAAAAAGGAGGTTTTTGACTTTGGATGCAATGAGACCAGCTGCCCCAAGTGCAGTGGGTAGCCGTTCCAGCTTTGGCCTGGAAATACCACCCACTTTGAGACTTCGGTAACTGTCACGCCTACAAGGCGGAGCCGAGAGAGGACCCTGAAGACCCGAGATCCGGATGGGCTGGCTCTCTTGGTTCCTGTTCTCCAGAGAACACCGCCGGACTGCGCTGCACCTTTCCCAGACCCTGTAACCTATCCCTTCACTTGTAAGTTACCCCACAAAATAAACCTCCCTTTTAACTACATGGAGTTGCCTTAATATTTTAACCAATACCCAAGCTCGCTGCCCCACCTTGTCCGCCATGGCGCTGTAACCTCAAACTGTGGCCAATGCACCCTTCCTTCCTTCAATTGTTTTTGCAGCAGTGAGAACGGTAACTAAGACGTGTACTACAAAATGTGAGCCTCTTCATCTCCATCCTCAAAACGTGGATAGCAAGGGTCAGGCGCCACGAGAATCTTGAAACTAAAATGCCAGCCAGTCAGGTTGCTGCCTGCGAACAACCCATGTGTGCTAACTGAGATGTTTGACAAAGGATCAAAGGTAATTCAGGAGAGACCAGAAAGACTTTTCAATAAATAGTGCTGGAGCAATTAGATATTTAAATAAAATTGTTTTTGCTGTTACTAAGTTAAATAAAGACAGGCTGGGGGTGTGGCTCATTTGGTAGAGTGCCTGCCTTGCGTCCATGAAGCCATGGCTTTTCTCCCTGGTATGGTGACACATACCTTTCATTCCCTGCCCTTACCAAAGCACCGTACCCGCAGGGCTGATAGAAGGGCAGAGAGTTTGGGTCTTGAAACCTGGGCCCCCGTGCCCTGTAGGAAGATGCTGTGGTCATATATACTTTGATTGTAGGAAGGGCGCTCTGTCTGAATGTACTTTCTTAATGTGCAACCCTGACCTCTGGAGCCTGTTAATGCTTCACACCATCAAAAACACCAAGACTAACAAGGAAGGCTGAGACCTACAGGCAGAGTGCAGACAGCCTGGAACCAAATCTCAAATAAAGTTAGAATCTTGCAAGGATGAGGGATGGGGGGAGTAACCTCAGCTGACTGTTCAGCCTTTGTTTGAGTGTGTTCCTGCAGCCACAGGTAGAAGAGAAACAGACCCTGACTTCAGGTCACTAAGCTCAACTTCCTCAAAGATGTCATGGAGAATTCTGAAACCGTGGATTCTAGGGCTGAACACAAATGCCCATCTATGGCAGATCATTGACATCTGAGAAGGAAATAGAGAGGGGAAGGAGGAGCCTGGACAGATGGATCAGTGGTTAAGAGCACTGGTCACTCTTCTAGAGGACCCCAGTTTCTGGCCTCTGTAGATACCATATGCAGGTGGTGCTGACATGCAGGGAAAACACCCATACAAAATAAAAACAAATCTTTACAACTTTTTAAAAATGTCTTCGAAAAAGAAAAGGGAAGATTTTATTGGTTTAGTTTGTTTCTGAGACAGGGCGTCACTATGTAGTCCAGGCTAGCCTCAATCAAGATCATCCTGCCTCAGGCTCCTGAGTATTGGACCTAGACAGAGGAAGCGTGCTGGTGGTGGGATTGTGCTTTGGCTTGAGTATAGAATGCAGGTGTCCCCCTTCCCAAGGCTCATGGGCCAGAATCGTGGTCCCCAGTGTGACATGGGTGAACGTTTAAAGTGGGTGGTGTAAGGGTGGTGGGGAGACAGCTGGGCGGGTAAAAACACTGCTCATACACTCATGTGAGAATGAAAAAACAAAAGACAATGTCTCACTAGCAGAGGGGAAGTCAGATTCCTGGTGCCATTCCCAAAATTTCCCTAAGTCTACAATGATGTCAGAACAGCCAGTCATATGGCCTAACAGTCACACATCTGACTTCAGAAGATTGAAACTGGGTCAAAATAAAAAGCACTGCTGATCAGTGGTGGTGCACGACTTTAATCCCAGAACTCTGTGAGTTCGAGGCCAGCCTGGTCTACAGAGCAAGTTCTAGGACATCAAAAGCTACCAAAGAAACCCTGTCTCAAAAAACCAAATAATAAATAAATTAATAAATTAATTAATTAAAAAGCACCATGGATGGCTGGAGATAGGGTCCCATGGGTAGAGTGCTTACTGAGCATGCCCAGAGCCCTGAGTGCAAGCCTGGCACCATGGAAACCAGACACGGTGGTGCACTCCTGTAATCCTAGAATTTAGGAGTTTAAGTCCACCTTTGGCTACACAGAGCACTGGAGGCCAGCCTGGGCTACACAAGACCCTGTCTCAGAAAACAAACAAACAAACCACCACGACACAGCCTCAGTCTGAAAATCTAAAATGTTCTAAAATCCAAAACATTTCTAATTTTAGATTGAAAATCTAAAATGTTCTAAAATCCAAAACATCTCTAATACCAGTAAAGGAGTGGACTTGCCACCTAGAGTGAGAGCGAGCACACAGGCAGAGAGCAAGCTTCCTTCTTCCATGTCCTTATATAGGCTGCCAGCAGAAGGTGTGGCCCAGATCAAAGGTGGATCTTCCCACCTCAAAAGATCCAGATCAAAGGTGGATCTTCCCACCTCAAAAGATTCCAAGCATTTCAGGTAAGGAAGTTCTTTCAAAATAAAATTGGGAGTGGGGCACAAACCACAGTGCAGATGTGGGGATCAGAGGACAATTTGCACTGTGTGGGTCCTGGGGATCAAACTCGGCTCTGTTGGGCTTGGCAGCAAACACATCTTGACCGGCTGGCCCAGGTAAGTGGTTCTCGTCTGTTCTAGCCTGAGAGGCTCTGTGCCCAGGTACCCCTTCTAGAGGTAGACAATGTTCATTTGAATATTAAAGCTCTGACAAGTCCTGCATAAGGAAGCCTCTGCAGTTTTGTTAGTAGAAGATTCTCTTTGCCAAGTTCTCTTGGTGTTGAAGTCAGTCTACCCTGGGAGTTCACAGGAAGCAGTCGCCCAAGATGCCCAAAGCATCTGTGGTGGCTACTATTGGTTGTCAATTGACTACATCTGGAATTAACTAAAACCCAAGTGGCTGGATATACGTGTGAGGGACTTTTCTTAATTAGATCATTTGGAGTAGGAAGACCCACCTTTAATCTGGATTTTCTGAGGTGGAACGATCCACCTTTGATCTGGATCTTTTGAGGTGGGAAGATCCACCTTTGATCTGGGCCACACCTTCTGCTGGCAGCCTATATAAGGACATGGAAGAAGGAAGCTTGCTCTCTGCCTGTGTGCTCGCTCTCACTCTAGGTGGCAAGTCCACTCCTTACTGGCATTAGAGCATGCTTCTTCAGGATAGCCTCGTGGACCGAACAACTACTGGATTCTTGGCCATTCTGTTGGTAGACAGCCATTGTTGGGCTAGCTGGACCACAGCCGGTAAGCCACTCCAATAACTCCCATATATATATTCATTCCATCAGCTCTGTCCCTCTAGAGAACCCTGATGATCCAGCGTCGCTCAGTTCTCATCTTCTTTGAATGTCATCTTCTGCTTTAGCACACCCCTGAGGCTCAGGACAGGGGGCACTTTTGTCCAGCCAGCCACTGAGTGCTGGGCAAGGCTCCGCAGGCTGAGGACCCAGCCTTCTAGTCTCCCTCAGATATCCCTAGGAGCAGCTGTGCTGAGTCCTGGTCCAGCATCACCTTGGAAAACAGCTGTGCCCTAGGAGGAACGTGATGGGGACTGTGGCGGTCTCTGCAGGTCCCCAGCAGGAGGCGCTGTTTTGGGAGAGCTGTGGAGCCTTTGGGAGATGGAATCTTGGTAGAGGAGTGGATCATTGAGGGGTGGGCCTTAACGTTTATAGCCTTACCCCACTTCCTGTCCTCCCTGCTGCCTCATCCACCAAGATGTTAGCAAGCAGCTTCCTATTCCTGCCCCGGCTCTGGGCAGCTCCCTCTGTGGTGGGCTGCACCCTCAAACTGTGAGCCAAAGTAACTGCCTCCCAAGCTGCTTCTTGCAGCTGTTTTCTTCCAGACCAGGAAAGTAACAAACACAGAGATGGTAAACAGGTGGCCTCTGGACCTCAGACGGTGCTCCCGGAAGTCCTGGGGAGAACCATTGCAGAGTGCTCTACCAGGGCTCCGTGCAAAGGGAGGCAGGGAAGTTGGGCACCCAGACCACAGGCTTTGGAGTCGGACAAGCCTGGGTTCAAACACCAGTGGTGCCACTCTCTAGCTGTGTGCCCTCAACACAGAGAGTTGTCTGTCTGTCCAGTAGGGAGTCAGGTGGAACTACTAACCCAGGCAGAGGCTAGCCCTTGTGGGACCCTGCTTCACACGGAAGGCCATCTCCCTGCGTTCCTTCTCAAGGGTCTTATCGCTTTCCCCACTAGGAGACAAACAAGGCAGGCCTTGGGATGTGGGTCTTGATCGATACACTGAACTGGAGGGGACAGGCTGCCGCTTGATGGTCCCTGCCCTCCCAGGCCCCCAGCCTGGCACACGTCTGGCTGAGTGACGGTTAGATGGGAGCTGATTGTGTGAAGGCTACAAGCAGACAATCCGGTGGTTCGGTCCTTTGCCCCACTGCTGCAGCGCCGTGACAGATCAGTCTTGACCACCGCCCCATGCACAGTCACTGCCAAGCGCCTTATCAGACTCCTCACAGGAGCCTTGGGAGGGCTAACCATGCCACAACCCCCACCATCCAGATGAGGAGACTGAGGCATGTGGCATAATTGGAGCTTGGATGCTCACATTTGTGTTTATGCTCATGTTTAAGGTCTTTTCTGTGAGGTGGTCTACAGCTAGATGAACTGGGGGCTGTTGAGCTGGCTCCTGGCCCCGGCACAGGTTTGGCTCGCGCTGTCCTGCCAGCGGCACCTCAAGCACCGCCCACTTCTTCCTACTTTTCATTTCCCGTCCATCTTGCCAGTTGCCTCACGTGTTTTATTGGTTAACCCAGAACAAGGCTGGTAACCAGTCTTCCCAGCACTGCTTTTACAGTCAAGTTTTACTGGAGCATGGTCCTGCTCTGTTTCTGAGCAGCACACACTGCCCTGTTCTCAGCGTCTCACCGTATGACCTCAAAGCTTGAGAACTCACCGTCCAGCCCTCTACTGAGATCTTCCAGACCAGACCTAGGCTGGTGACATGTTGACAGACGACAGAGAGTACTCATGTTTAATAATCTGCCTCAAATCGGCGTGGTGACCACACCTTTAGTCCCAGCACTCGGGAGGCAGAGACAGGAAGATCTCTGTGAGTTTGAGGCCAGCCTGGTCTACAGAGTGAGTTCCTGGACAGCCAGAGCTACACAGTGAGACCCTGTTTCAAATTAATAATAGTAATAATAATAATAATAATAATAATAATAATAATAATAATCTGCCTCAAGCCTCGATAGATGGGGATAAGGATACAATCAGACAAATGGTTGAGCAGCTAGGGTATAGAAGTCCTGGGAACCAGAGGAAGGAATAACAGTTCTGAGTCCGACCCAGCTCCCAGCCCCAGGTTCTCAACTACATGGCATCCTGGGGGCTCACTGAATGGTCAGAGAGGAGAAAGGCAGGAACTGGGCAGTCCCTGTGACTGTCTGGTGACTTATTTTCTTCTTTTGGGAAAGAAATCATTTGAGATAGAGTCTCTCTCTGTGGCCTTGCCTGGACTCAAACTCACAATCCTGCTTCAGTTTCAGAGTATATGAGTAAAGGAGTGTGTGAAAAACTAACGCCACCTCCTGCCCTCAGAGCCTTCCTGCCAAGAACGTTACATCAGAGCTGATCCAGGCGGTCTCGAGGATCAGGGGCCTGCGGGGATGGCTTCTCACAAGCAAGACACTAGCCTCAGTCCCTGGAGGTCCTAAGGCTTTTTCAGGGCACCCAGGGGCCGCTACCTTGCTGGGGTGACCATGGAGGACAGCTGTAGCTGAAGGGCTCTGGGGGTGCTGAAGACAGCCTGGTGGAGAGAGACCTCAAGTCCCAGCCCCAGCGGTTCCTGCTGTGTTGCTTGCTGGTGTCCACCTCTAACAGAAGCAGCTCATGGCTGGACACATGCACAGACAGGGACACGTCCACTCTGCGTTCCTTGTGATGTACTGTGGCAGCCTGCACCTGTAGGAAGGCAGAGAGAGCAGGAAGCTGGAAGGGACGAAGGGTCGGCAGAGGCCTGGGTAAGCATGGCCGCCCTCCAAGAGACACTCAAGCCCAGGGCAACTCCAAGGGCTCCCTGACGGCAAACGGGAGAAACCAGGCCAACATCCCAACCCCAGCTCCTGAGTCTGGGTCCTAGCTGATCCTTAGCTCCAGAGCTCACATCAGTATTTGACGCAGCAGAGGACACCTAAGCTGGCACATGCTTGTCATCCCAACACTTAGGACGCTGAGGCAGGAGGATCATGAGTTTGAGGACCCCTGGGCTACAAAGGGAGATCTTGCCCCAAAAAGAGAGACAAGTAGAGAGAAGGGAGGATGACTTAAACTTCCATGTGTAGCTGTGGCCAAGAGCTTCCAGAACATGCCACTATCCCCTGACTGCCTCCTGCTTCCCAGGGGCCCAGCAAGCTGTAGAGTCCCAGACCAGTCAGTGTGGCTCTACATGGGCAAAACTTGGTTCTTAAGCCAAGTATGGTGGTGCACACCTATAATCCTAGCATCTGGGGCTTGAGATAGGAGTTACTATTTCAAGTCAGCCTGGGCTATATACCAAGACCTTTAGAAGTGGAGAGGATGCATAAGGTGAGTTTGGTGGTATATGCCTGTAATCTCAGCACTTTGGAGATAGACACAGGAGGATCCAGAGTTCAACGTCATCTTGCACTACATAGTAAGCTCTAGGCTAGCTAATTGAACTCTAAAAGATATGCTTAAGAAACAGAAAGGGGTAATAAAGATCCCCCCTCAGAGATAGATTGCACAATGCTTCATTAACTTTAAATTTTTTGAATGCTAATGAGAAAGGATGGACAGCTGCAGAGAGACATTGGGTAATAGAAAAAAAACCTACTGAATTAAATCAGCCTGTATACTTTAAAGATGTGTTGATCTCAGAATGGAAACCAAGATATGTGTACATTGGGGAAGAGGTTTTGCTTTTTTTCCATAAGAGAAGAAAAGCTAAGGATACCATCAAAATTGATAAAGATTAGGTTCTGCCGGGCAGTGGTGGCACACGCCTTTAATCCCAGCACTCGGGAGACAGAGGCAGGCGGATCTCTGTGAGTTCGAGGCCAGCCTGGTCTAAAGAGCAAGCTCCAGGAAAGGCATCAAAACTACAAAGAGAAACCCTGTCTCAGAAAAAAAAAAAAAAAGAAGGAAAAAGATTAGGTTCAAACAAGAGAGACCTCTTGATTAGAAGAGGCGATAGTTCATCAAACAGTGTGACCATTCAATCTAAACTAATTTATAAGACTAACAAATGCTTTTCATTTGATTAGATATAACTTGCCAAAAGAGAACCTCCCCAAAGTAAGGGTTGGGGCAGGGTTTTGTTATTTGCCTTTCCAAGAGAATGAAAGAATTCAGCTAAGGAATCTGAAGACCACTGAACAAATGAGACATCTGAAGAAAAGGGACAAATCATCCAGAGAAAATGTCCCAAGAAAAAGAGTAAATTGGCCTATTGGTATATCACATTTTCAACAAAATAAAATTTCATAAATCTTCTCAAATGTTTGTCTCTACTGTTCTCTACAGACATATAGATATTTATTGGTCATATAGAGTACTAACTAAAGAAAAGGGCTTCATCTAGTTTCCTGTACATGATTTCAGGTTTGAGTCTCTATCAGGTAACTAGGAATTAAGTTTTTGTACTCTGGATGTACATAACAAATTATGGTCCTTTAACCTCTTCGAAATCTGCTGCATATGATAATTAAAATGTTTAAGTTTTCTGCAGTGAACCATGACCATTCCTAACAGCAACCTTTGAAGTCTCCAAAAGGAGAATGGGGCCCCACAACAATGATTCCACCTGGACTATGATAACACCACTAAGCTGACAAACACCACCCAAAGATCAGCTTTGGACTACAAACTGCTCAGAACAATTTCAAGGTGGCTAGCTGAGATGGTCCAGACTCACAGACTACTCGATCCAGGACTTGAAATAAGCCCTGTGTTTTCCCACTACACAGAGACTGGACAACAAATGATACAGCTACCTCTCCCAGGACTTGACCATATCCCAATTTCTTTTCAGGGTCCCCTAAAGATGCCATTGCCCCCAGACAGCAGGAAGTAATTTTAAGAACACAATGCTCACATTCGCAAGCGGTGGGGTGGGTGGGTTTTGGTCATTCAGTGGGTTATGGGTAATTGTCATTGTTTAGGGGTGTTGGTTACAAGCTGTTATTGGTAATGGTCAGGAACAAAGCTGAAGAAGGGATTAGATTCAGGGATCTTGTTCTAAAAAGAAAAAGGGAGGATATAGAAATGACAGGATGAAAGAATAGATTATTGAATCTACTTTTAAACCAAAAAAGCAACTACTACTCTTAAATATTTTATATTGGTATGGATTTTTGTATATTAATACAAATTTGAGGTTATTTTTGTTATATCATGTATATATTCCTACTCTTGTTTAAGGTATTTTTGTATATTGATACAAATTTAAGATTATTTTTGTTAGAACATACTGTACATATGTTTCTATTCTTGTTCAAGGTATTGTACCTACACAACTCATTTAACAATGTAATGTAAATTTCTAGTCCTTAAAAATTATTATTACAAACTATTTAGGATAATAAAGAAATGCAGGTCAGTAGTTAGTCACCTATTACCATCAAACTTGTAGTCATGTTAGGTATGTTTTCAAGGTAAAATAGATATATTTTAGATAGACAGATGTCTTCAAACACTTCAGAGATCTACAGAATATGGCATTTAAGATGTTTTAATAATATAAGATCTTTTTGTTTTTTGTTTTGTTTTGTTTTGTTTTTTATGACAGTGAAACATGTCTGCTCCTGGCAGCACCAATCTACTTCAGAGAAGGTGATGAGCATCGAAGAAACTCCATATGGAGTTTACTTTCTTTGTGGCAAAAGTTATCTACTGGGCAAGAAACTGCTCTTGCCTCAATTACTGACAGTATGCTGTCCAAGATGGACAAGCAGAGCACAAAAGAAAGTGATTGCCGAACCTTTCCAAGACAAGGTGGAACAGTCCTTCAAAAATCTTGTTTCACAGAAAAGTCTGTCAGATATTCTAGGCCTATAGGCCAAAGATGGATGCCCCCATATTGCAGAGGGACTTTGGATGACTGTCCAGGCAGCCAACTGTCTCTATCATTTCTTAGTTTTAGAAGTTGTTTGCTCTGCACTTCCTATTTACTCAGGTAATATTATATCCTTCTCAGGTCTCTGATGGAGTTGAAGACTAGATAGTTATAGTTTTCCTTTTTAACAAATTTAGAAAAGACACTCATAAAAGAGGTGTAAAGTATATAAGGTTGAGAGACATAAAAAATAGTTTGTGGTTGGCAATGCAAGTTAAAATAGTGAATTAGATACAACACTTTGGATTCACTAAGATAGGACAGATAATGGAGTATTTTTTTTCTGAATTTGTTAAATGCAAATGGACTAGATATTGTTAGTGTAATTATTGTCTGTATATATTTGTATATAGTTATTGTATTTATTGTATATAGTTTTAATATGCTAGCTAAAACCTTGGCTTTTTATTTAGACAAAAAGGGGGAAATGTTGTGTAACATTTTGAATGTGTTCTGACAAATAAAGCTTGCTTGGAGTCAGAGAGTGGAGCTAGTCACTAGCTGACCATAGAGGTTTGTAGGACTGTAGAAAGAGGAGACAGGAAGTGATAAGGCAGCACTCAGAGAGGATCTCTGCCCTGTGGGACTGAGGAACAGAAGAGGTAGAAAGCAACTGCTGCTGCTTCTGGTTCTCTGATCCCTTCAGGTTCTTACTCCAATATTTGACTCCCGATTTTTTATTGATAAAGATTAATTAGATTAATGCTTCATGGTAGTTTGAAAGAAAATGTCCCCCATAGGGTGTGGCACTATTAGGAGGTATGGCTTTGTTGGAGGAAGTGTGTCACTGTGGGAGTGGCCTTTGGGGTCTCCCATGTTCAAGCTATGCTCAGTATGGTACAGAGTTCACTTCTTGCTGTCTGTGGATCCAGATGTAGAACTCTCAGCTCCTCCAGCACCATGTCTGCCTGCATGCCACCATGTCTCACCACAATGATAATAAACTAAACCTCTGAAACTGTAAGCCAGCCCCAATTAAATGGTTTCCTCTCTAAGAGTTGCCATGGTCATGATGTCTATTCACAGCAATAGAAACCCTAACTTAGACACTATGGCTTTGCCTAGACAACAACACAGGACAAGGTTAGGAGGAAAATTAAGTTCTCTCCATGTCTAAGGGAGAAGCCCAAGCCTTCATGCCCCAGAGTTAAAGACCACTTGGCCTAGGCAATGACTGAAGGCCCCCTGCCACCTGGCCTTGATTCTGCTGAAGCTCAGAGGTCTTCATCCCCTCCTCCTACCCTCTCTTCCTGTGAGCAATGCAGAGACACCTGGGAGGCAGTTCAAGGTCATCTCACGAGCAATATCCATACCTGTAAGCTGGGTGGGAAGGCAAGGCCATCTGGAGGTTGGAGCTGCAAGGAAAATGCCAAGTGGGAGCTTGATTTGTTCAGCTGGACCAAGACCTATTGGGATATAGGAAAGGGTAGAGGAGTGAGATTCCATTGTCCTTAGTAAGACACTGGAGAGCTGGTGTTGGGGTGCCCCTAGCTCCTTTCATGTTGCCCCTGCCTCCTATTGGACCCTGACCATGAATCCTGCACTGTGCTCCTAGCTCCCTGACCATCACCTTGTTGAACCTCACATTGCTCTACCACCCCATTTTCCAGCTGGCAAAACTGAGGCTAGGAGGCACTAAGTGACTTACCTAAGGTCACACAGCTAGTGAGCATAGGGCTAGGAACTGAACTTGAATGAGCTGGGCACCCACTGGCTTCAGAGCTCCTTGGAGTTGGAGACAAGTCTAAGCCACCTGTGGTTAGAATAGGAACGGCCCCCATAGACTCTCATGTTTGAATGTTTAGCCCTAGTGAGTGGCACCATTAGGAGGTGTGGCCTTGTTGGAGGAAGTGTGTCACTGTAGGGGTGGACTTTCAGGTCTCATGCTCAAGCTATGCTCAGTGTGGGACACAATCTTCACTTCTGCTGCCTGTGGATCCAGATGTAGAACTCTCAGCTACCTCTCCAGCACCATATCTGCCAGCATGCTGCCATGCTTCTCACTATGATGATAATGGACTAAACCTCTGAAGTTGTAAGCCCACCGTAATTAAATGTTTTTTTTTTTTATAATACTTTCTATGGTCATGGTGTCTCTTGTCAGCAATAAAACCCTAAGACACCACCCATCACCCAGTGGAGGCTGGCATAAGGCAGACACATGGTGTGCACATGGGAATGAATGAATGCAGAAATCCACCCACAGCAGCTACTCGAGGGGATTAATTCATGGGTTTCCTCCAAGATAAACAGCTAAACTACATTTCCCAGCCTTCCCCACAGCCAGGTGGGTTTTCCTGAGTTCTGGCCAGGAATATTGGCTGGAGTGATGGTCCTACTGAAAGGCCTGGCCCTCAGAGACACCACGAATTCTCCGCCCTCTCACTGGCACCTGCTTGGATCCTTAAGCGGGCACATGGGGTAAGGCTGCTCTGAGATGTAATGTGGGTGTGTGAGGCAGGGCCACTCTGGGCTGCAGTGTGGGTATGTGGGGCAGGGCCACCCTGGGCTGCAGTGTGGGTATGTGGGGCAGGGCCACTCTGGGCTGCAGTGTGGGTGTGTGGGGCAGGGCCACTCTGGGCTGCAGTGTGGGTGTGTGGGGCAGGGCCACTCTGGGCTGCAGTGTGGGTGCCTGGGGCTGAGCTGCTCTGGGCCGTGGTGTGGTCAGAGAATGAGTGGTCCTGATAAGGCAAACATCTACTCAGGAGACCCATCCATGCTTCCCACCTAAACAAGGACCAGGCTGCTGGCTTCCCAGGCCACCTTGTCACCCTCTTATCTCCCATCACCTCATACAGGGCCCCTTCTCTGGACGTGGTGTTTGGAATGCTTGATTCCCTGTGGGTGGCTGTTTGGGAAGCATTAGGAGGTGTGTCACGTGGTAGGGGTGGGGTGGGGTGATTAAATTTTAAAGCCTCCCTGATATGCACTCTCTGCTTCCTGCTTGAGGATCAAGATGTTCCCGTGCCATGCCTTTGCTTCACCTTCACGGACTCTAACCTCTGACCCTGTAAGCCAAATTAAATGCTTTCTTTTATAAGTTTCCTTGGTTATGGTGCTTTGTCACAGCAATAGAAACCCTAACAAAGAGACTGGCTATTTTTATTTTTTGGAGAAAGGTCTCATGTAGCTCAGCCTGACTTCAGACTCTATGTAGTTGACGATGGACTTGAACCCCTGACCTTCCTGTGGAATTGCAGTTATGCACCATCATGCCTTGGTTATGCTGTGCTGGGCATAGATCCCAGGGCTTCGTGTACACCAGACAAGTGTTCTACCAACTGAGCCACAGCCTTAGTCCCCTTCGATGAATTATTAAGACCCTTTCCCTTCCACGGGTGCAGAGTCCCACCCCTGACCTGGGATGTGGCATTGCGGTTGGTAGCAGCTTGTACATGTACACTGAAGTCAAATGCTCCTTGTCGAGGCCATGTGAGGTCAAAGCCACCGTCCAAGTGGAGGGTCTAGGGAGACAGCCAAGAGGAGTCATGCCCTTCACTCCTGCAAGTGGTCCTGCTCAGCTCCCCCAGCATACTCCATTTTTTGTTTTGTCTTGTTTTACTTTATTTAGTTTTTTTTGTTTGTTTTGTTTTTAAGAAAAGGTCTCAGGCTGGCAAGATGGCTCAGCAGGTAAAGGCACTCCCCTCCAAACCTGATGACCTGAGTTCTGTCCAAGGGTCCACATAGTGAACGGAGAACTGACTCCTTCAAGTTGTTCTCTGACTGCTACACATTCAGAGGGCTGCATGGGCATATTCATATATATGATAATTTAAAAAGTTAAAAGTTTAAAAGAAAAGCCTTCATATAGCCAGGTTAAACAGTCTCAGGCTTCAGCTAAGAATGATCTCGAACCCTGATCATCCCGATTCACCTCCTGAGTGCTGGGATTACAGGCATGCTCCCCATAGCAGGTTCTCAGCCTCCCCTTGGCAGACACTAGCTAACATTTGCCCAGCCTGGGGACACTCACCTGGGAGGAACGGGTGGCATTCAAAGCCACGCTGTGCCGGATCCCTCCGTGCTGAGAGCTGCCCTGGTGTAAACCCTTCAGATGCAGAATGACTTTCTGGTTGACTCTTTTTTTTTAAATTATTTATTTATTATGTATACAGTGCACATATCCCTGCAGGCCAGAAGAGGGCACCAGCTCTCATTACAGATGGTTGTGAGCCACCATATGGTTGCTGGGAATTGAACTCAGGACCTTTGGAAGAGCAAGCGGTGCTCTTAACCTCTGAGCCATCTCTCCAGCCCCTGGTTGACTTTTAATGTAGCCTTGACCTCACTGTTCTTAGCCTGAGTGTGTGAGAACCAGAGGCATGGAGAGAGGTCACCATCATATCCATATGCAAAAGAAGCCATATCAGAAGCCAGAGAGCAAAGCAAGTGGCCCAGAGACTGATGTCCAAAGTGAGTCTAGTCTCTTGCATTCATGGAAGAGGAAACAGAGCCAAGTGCCTGCTGGACCCTCCAGCAGGGCAACACCAGTGCTCTTAGCTAGACGTGGTGGGTGGGCTTGAAGAAGCAATGTTAAAAACCCTCCCCATAAAGTGGGGCTCAGTCAGTCTATTTTCTTCACTGCCAGCTTCCTACAGCTTAGTATCAGCACACAGTAGGTACTTAATAAATGCAGAATCACTAATTCTAGCCTGAAGTCTAGATCAAAGCTGAACTGGAGTGGGAGAAGGGAACAGCAAGACCCACACCCTAACCCTGGAGCCAGAGGCAACATGGCCTCTGGACAAAGGTGATTAAGGGATCTGGAGATGGGGACAGGTTTCCATCTTCGTCTAAATGAGGACATTATGAGGGACAGTAGGAGGGTCACGGTCAGACACAGAGAGTGTGAACTCCTCTACTGTCTTTGGAAGGGCCAAGGAGTGCAGGCAGCTTCTGAAGCAGAACGGGGGAAAGGGGGCTTCTTCCAGAGCATCTCTGCAAGGAATCAGTAGTGCTGGTTCACAGTTTTAAGATTCCTTTGCAGGTCTGAGCTCAGGGACTGAAAGACACATTTTTAAGTTGCTACATTAGGGGCAATATGTAACCCAACAAGAGGAAACACATAGTTCTCGATTATTCACTCAACAACCGTTCAGCAGGTGCCGGAAGCCAATGATGCCATTGCTGGTTGGTGTCATTTCTTCCTGTCTGTACTGACGAAGAACCCCGATTGCCTGCCCAGGACTCATATATGATTGTTCACTCTGTATAAGCAAACATGGTTTACCTTGGAACGAAGACGGCAGGAAAGGAAGCAGCCAGGGGAAAGCGTGTGCGACCAACCTTTCTGTTCTCTTTTGAGTGCAGGGCTAGAACCCAGAGCCTAGGCGATCTCCCTCCCGTGGAGCTGCCTCCGGCCAAGGCACAGCTCTGAGCGGAGCAGACAGCAGAAGGACAGTAAATGGAGGCCTCCCAGCCCCTGCTCCTGGCCAGATGTTGTCAGCTGGGATCTGAGTCTAAGCAGGGCCAGACCTTATTTTTCTTTTCTTATAAACAGCAGAAATCCAGGCTTTGTCTAAAATCTCCAGTTCTCAAGGCAGGCAGGCCACAAAAGCACATGCGTGGCTATGTTTGGCCTGGAGGTCACTCAGCAATCTCCGGCTGAGAAACCCGTAAAAGCCACTGGGAACCACCCCCGCAGGTGTCTGAGTTGGCATTCTGTACCGTTTCCCCTCGGATGTCACTGGCCAGCATCGGAGGAACCACTGACAGCCCCGCTGACTTATGGGAACTCAAGCCTGGAGTCCACTCAGCCCCCACTGCCTGCTTGGCTCCTTCTTCCTTCCTGGAGGAGAGAAGCACTGTTTTATTCCTCGTGCACACAGTAGGTGTTCAGTAAATGCTCGTTGGAGATTGTGGTGATCCCCCTGCCCCAAGAGGGTCAGGAAGAAGAGTCTAAGAGACCTGGTGCACATGTCCTTTGTAAGTAATGGGGAGGTTACCAATTATATTTGAAGATGTGCCCTCTGTGTGAAAAGGGACAGGCTGCCCACCTCACAGCAAAGGGAACTGAGGCCCAGGGACACGAACTTGTAATGACATACAGGCAGTGTGAGTCTAGAGTGTATGTGCTAAGACTTTGTAACTCAAAGGCCACAGGCTGTAGCCCACCGGCCAATGCAGCCTGTTTTGTTTTAAATTTTTTTTTTAAATTTTATTTTGACACAGGGTCTCACCATATAGTCCTGGCTGGTCTGGAATTTGACCAGGTGGGCCTCAAACTCCCAGAGGTCCTCCTGGCTCTGCCTTCTGCTATTTGTGTTCTTAATCGTGTGTCTGTGTGTACAAGTGCAGGTGTCTGTGGAGGCAGAGGCGCCACAGCCTGGGGCTGGAGTTAAGGGTGGTTGTGGGTGCTGGGAACTGAACTAGGGTCCTCTGAATGAGCAGCAAATGTTCTCAACTGCTGAGCCATCCTTCCAGCCCCACAAAGTTGCATTGGGACACAGTCACATGTACTCACTAAACAATCGCTCACTGTGCTTTCACACTGAACAGGAGCGTGAAGTCACTGTACCAGAGTCATGAAGCCACAGGCCTAAAGGAGACATTGTTAGCTTTGCCAGCTAACAGACTATAAATAGCATCAAGCTAACTGACTTACAGTGACTCCTCAAGCACCACACCCCCTGTGGTGTGGAGAAGTGGTGACAGGGGGAGCTCATGGGAACATTACAGACCCGCAGAGCATCCATGACTGGCCGAGTGGCCGTGCAAACCTAAGTGGACTTGTCTGTCATATAGATGCTCAAAGCTGAACTATGAATGGGGGTGAGAGCGATGTCTTGCCAGCCTAAGACAAGCTGTGAGGAGCAGGGGCGTGAACTCTGTGAGCATCTTGTAAAGATCTCTGTGGCTGCCAAGCAGACTGTAGTGGGGACATGGGCGAGACAGAGAATCCAGGCAGGGAAACATCGCACTTGTCTGGGTCAGAGGTGATAAAACTGAACAGGGACGATTGGGTTAGAAAGGTCACTTACATTGCTCAGATTCCAAGCCTCCAGGAACCCCTCGAGGCTCCTGGGGATAGCCTTATCATCGAAGGGGTGGGTCAGGCCTGTGCAGATCTGGGAGAGACATGCATGTGCAGAGGTAAGTGGGTACCCTGCTTCCAGAGGCCGCTTTCCCTACAGCCCACTCACACAGGGGTGTCCAGCCTGGCAGCCCAGCACCGCAGTGTGTAGGATCTCCACCTGGCCATTTGGGACAGCCTTGGTCTCCAGGAAGTGACGCTGGCGCTGTTTGTCCACCGTGAAGGTCCCCTGCAAGAGGAGGCTCCGAGGGACCAGGAGGTGCCAGGGGTGCCTGGTGTGGAGAAAAGACAGGCCCCAGACATTAAGACAGCTGGTAAGATCAGGGGACAGCTGCGTCCTCCAGTCAGATGGAACTTGTCCTAAACTCACAGAGAGTGACACTGGGCACGCAGCAGCCCATCAAGGCCTGGCACCTGCAAGAAGACCAGAGTTTAGATTCCCAAACCCACGTAAATCCCAGCTGGGCCTGGTGACTCATCTCTAATCTAGCCTGGGAAGGGGCAGGTGCGGCCCCAAGAGCAATAGACATGGGAAGCTCTGGCCTTGATTGAGAGGCTGCCTCATAGAACAAGGTGGGAAACGGTTGAGGATGATTCCTGAGATCAACCTGGGGCTTCCGTGTGCACATGCACTCATGTGCCTCCAAACACATGTGAACACACCACACACACACACACACACACACACACACACACACACACAGAGTCTGCCCACCAATGCCATCTGCATCTCACTACACCAATGAGAACAGCAGTTGGAACGGAAGTCCAGGACCACATCTGGAATCCAGGCTCAGTCTTCAGCTAGATGAACAACCTTGGGTAAAGGACCAAATGTCCTGTGCCTCAGTTTCCTTGCCTTTGAATTGGGGCAATAAAGGTAGTCATTCTTGTCTCTGCAGGGCTTGGTCACTTGAGACACCTCTGTGTACTAAGTCAAGCACTCCCCTTCTTTTCTTTTTGGCCTCTTCCATGTTCCTTGAGCCTGGATTAGGGCTTGGCACACAGCGCATGCCAGCAGAGTGGCAGAAACCTGGGTTCTAGAAGGGGCCTGCTTCTTCTAGCACTTCCTGTTTCCTGAATAGCCTTGAACTTTGGATTCTTCTGCGTCCTGAGAGCTGGGATTACAGGCGTGTGCCACAGACCTGGTTTAAAGTGTTGGGGACTGAACAGAGAACTCCATGCATGCCAGCCAAGCACTATCAGCTGAGCCATACCCCGAGCCTGAACAGCTTTCAACCAGCCTTTCTACAGTGAAGCACCAAGATTTCCGGGAGCAGTGTCAGGCCGTGGCTGCAGACTCCCTTTCACACCTCCGCCAACTGATGGAGCAGCTGGAAGGAGCTTCAGGGCTGGTGGCCTGTCACCATGTGATCTTTTTGAATTGTAGTACAATCCCTTTAGAAGCCCCCAGAGATCCTCTATACCGGAGGGATGGGATTGTGGGCGGCTCCCTAGGGGTGATGGCCTCAGGGAGGGAGCACATATCTGAGGAGCAATGTTCCCTGCTTCTGGTACAATGTCGTGCCTCTCTGCAGCTGCTCCAGCTCTCTCTCCAGCTGCAGGCCTCAAGGCTGGCCCAGGACACCAGTCCCCAGGACTGTCAGCAGCACTGTGATGAGAACAGGGTTAAGGGGAGCGAAGCACCCGCTGCTGGGGGAAAGCCAGCTGCTGACCCTCAGCCACAGAGAGACAAAGGCTGCCTCCTACCGCTGGCCCTGGGATTGACTGCCAGAATGGCTACTGAGCCTGGCTGCAGCCTCTGGCCAGCCCACAGGGTCCTCAGGACCAGTCACCAAACCTTTACCTCCCAGGCATCCCTCCCGCCACCAGCATGTGGAACTTCCCGGCTGAGGAAGCTGAGTCCCCACCCTTGACCCTATCTGTGGTCTGCACTAACATGCCTGGTGTCTTAAGAAATCGATGCTCAAGGAGGCCCAAGGTCACAGGCCAAACAGAGGGCAAAGGGCCCCAGGATCTCCCGAGTGCAAGGACCACCTAGCACTCACCTTCCTTGTGTGCTTATAGGCTGCTGTGAGGTTCAGCTCCCGTTGGAGACTCTTCAACGAGCAGTGTAGGACCTTCCTGTGCTGGCTGTTCTCTGCACGGACCTCACTCTGCACTCCAGGCTGACTGGAGCTCACCTGCTGTGGAAGTGGCCTGGCATCAGGGTTGTCACCATGGAAACCTGCAAGGAAGCCAGGTGAATGAGCAGAGCCTTTGAGCCATTTACCCCCTCCTGCTAGGTGCTCTTTATTATCTTTTCTACTTGGTGAACTCCTATTCATCCTTCAAAGCTCCTCCAGCCAAGACTGTGCAAGGCCCCTGTGGGAGGAGGTGGGTGGGCTGGCTCTCCCTTATAGGACCCTAAAGAAAAACGCGGTCTATAACTCTGAGCCGCAAGTACAACCCTCTTCCACCTCCCTCCTTTGCTTCAGCATGGGACTGTTACCTCACTGGGCCACCATTCTCCGCAGACACCATGTCTGCGTTTCAGGGGGCACATTCTGGCACGTAGCTTCTGCCTCCTGGGCCACCCTGTGGTCTCCAGAGCCTGGAAGAGCTGGGTGTCACTCTGGCTTGTAGTGGGGTTGGAGGAGGAGGCCTATGACCATGGCCCTTCCCCAGCCCCGAGTCCGAGGCTCATACAGTGTCCTCTACCCTAGAGCCATGGTTCCTGTTACACACTCTCTCAAGCCAAATTGGGCAAGGCCATTGCTGACCCTCCAGACAAATGCCATACCCTGAGATGGGGCTTTTCTCCCCGTGTCTCCTTTACCAGCTTCCCCATCTCAGCTTCTCCAACCAGCTGCTCAGGCAGAAACCACAGTGCAGCATTCATCCCCTTCCTTAAAACCCATCTACTGCCACCCCAAAGCAGGCCCAGCCTCCCGGACCTGGGCTCATCTAAACTATCTTGTCCACCAGCTGGTGGCCATAAGAGCCAGCTGACACCTCCTCCTCACAGTCCTGCCCTGGCTGTCCCTGACACCCAGCCACCTCCTCACATTGCCTAAGATCATCAGAAATAACTCACCAGTGCTGTCTACCCAACACTGCCCCAGAGGGGACTGCCCCAGAGGGGATTGAGCTGCCCCAGAGGGGACTGAGCTGCCCCAGAGGAGACTGTGATGCCCCAGAGGAGACTGAGCTGCCCCAGAGGAGACTGTGCTGCCCCAGAGGAGACTGAGCTGCCCCAGAGGAGACTGTGATGCCCCAGAGGGGATTGCTCCAGAGGAGACTGTGCTGCTCCAGAGGAGACTGTGCTGCTCCAGAGGAGACTGTGCTGCCCCAGAGGAGACTGAGCTGCCCCAGAGGAGACTGTGCTGCCCCAGAGGAGACTGAGCTGCCCCAGAGGAGACTGAGCTGCCCCAGAGGAGACTGTGCTGCCCCAGAGGAGACTGAGCTGCCCCAGAGGAGACTGTGCTGCCCCAGAGGAGACTGTGCTGCCCCAGAGGGGACTGAGCTGCCCACAAGGGCTGAGGTGGGCTGGACTCTCCCTGATCCTGCATTGCTCCAGAAGAGAAAGGGCTTGGAGCAGGACTTTCTGGGGCACAGCCTGGGTGAGGATGCCTGTCCTTACCCTGCCATGCTTCTGCTCATGGTATGGGCAGAGAAAGAAAGGCCCCTGACTGAAGTCACTGAGTGATGCCCCTGCACCCTCAGACCTGTACTCACTCTGGTAGCCTAACACCTGCAAGGGACCATCTGACCACCTTCTCCCCCCAGAAGCTGCTAAGCAAAAATACAGGATCTGTATTCTCTTTAGAGAGTCTCCTGTTTAGATTCTCTTGGTGACAGTTCTGATAACTCTGGCTGCTCCAGTCCCTGTGTCTGTGGGGTGACATCAGCCACAGGCCTCCAGTTCCCTGTATGGGGGTGTCACAGGCAGGGAGCCCAGCTCCTATGCTGAGTGACAACAAGGGGAAGCAGCAGGGCACAGGGCTTGTCTGAGTTACAAGAGGCCCTTGTTCTACCTCCAGCCCAGTATATATATACACACACTCAAGCACACTTGCTTACACACACACACACACACACACACACACACACACACACACACACAAATATGCACGAACACTGTCTTAGGGTTTCTCTTGCTGTGATAAAATGCCCTGACCCAAAGTAACTTGGGGAGGAGCTTGTTTCATCTTATGAGTCTCGGGCCACACCCCATCACTGAGGGAAGTCAGGCCAGGAACTCAAGGCAGGAACCTGGAGACAGGAACTGGAACAGGGGCTGCTTGCTGGCTTGCTCCTTGTGGCTTGCTCAGCCTACTTTCTTATATCACTCAGGACCACCTGCCTAAGGGTGGCATCACTCACAATCACTAATTACAAAATGCACTACAGACTCACCTTCTGGCAATCTGATGGAGGCATTTTCTCAATTAAGTTTAATTTGTGTAAAGCTGATTTAAAAAAAAAAACAGGATAAATACATCAAGCTCTGTACATATACGCATATGCATGAGCTGACATGCATACATGCATACAGACATGTACATAAGGTGACAGGGCTGTAACCTGTCCTGCTTACCCAGAGATGGGTGGTGGCTTCAGTGTACACCTGGATCTTGACTTCCCTGTCATGGCCCTGGCTCCTGCAGGTCATGCTGACCACTAGAGCCTTGAGGGTCCAGGCCTTGGCCAGCGTCAGCTCTGAGACAGAGCCTGTGAGCTGCAGACACTGTGAGCCACGGACTGTCCAAGGTCAAGGCTCCTGCAAGAGCACAGAGAGAAGCTGGTGTGGGGGGGCAACAAAGGAGTGATCGGCGGGAACCAAGAGGCCACGCTTCACAGTCTCATGACAGCCAGGCGAAGCTGGGGTACCAGACTGGGCACAAGAATTCCTTTACAGCGTGAAAGGAATGCGAACGTTGGCAGGAACTTGGACACTAGTGCAGTCACACCTGTCAAAACTCACCCGGTGGCACCCTGGGGACTGCTGTGTTCCCTTCTAGTTAATGAAACACAGGTCACAACGCTTGGCTGAGGGACCGACGTCTGCCAGGCCTGTGAACATTTTACATTGCAGTATGACACTGTCATCTACAAAGTTCATGTCTGAGAGCTGTAACTGTGTTAAAAACAAACCAAACACTAAATATGGAGTGTTTATGAGGGTGCTATGGCCTGTAGAGGTCGGATGAGAAAGGGTTGAGAAGGAGTCAAGGCAGTTAAGATGAGGCCATCCTGGAGGCTGGCCCTTAAATCAGTATAACTGCGGTACTTATAAAAAGCAGGGACGTGGGCCCAGAGACACACAGAGAGTGACAAGGGACAGTGACAGAGAGACCAGCCTGAAACAGCCACAAGCCCAGGGACAGGCGTTGGCAGCCTCCTCCAGAAGTGGTGAAAAAGCAAGGAAGTGTCTTGGGGTCCCGGCAGAACAGGGCTCTGACGGCCCTTGAGATGCACAGCCTTCAGGACTGCAGAAGGCTTTCTGTTTTTGAAGCCCCACTGTGAGTGGCCATTTGTTATAGCAGCCTTTGGAAACCAGTGCACCTTCCTGGAAGCTACTGGAAGGTACATTCCATCCGAACAAAGGAGCATGTAAAAAGATTACAAAGGCACAAACCACAGGGGCCGTGACCCACGCAAGTGGCAGGAGATCCTAACTGGACAGCGGAGGGGGCCAAGACAATGGTGCCAGGAAGATTCTTCAAGGAAACTCTGAAATAACTAAAGTCCACAAGCACTCAGACATGCCTGAGCATCGGAGAGCATTCTGGGAAAGTTGCTAATAGCCCTGGGAATAATTAATAGGAAGAAAATAGAAAACTTATCAAACATGAAGAGGTGATTGTAACCATCATACCTACACATCTCTGCCAGGAAGACGTGTACACAGTCCCACTACTTAAACACAGAATGGTAGCAAGACATAGCTCTTTTTGGAGGATGAGTAGTAGATATTTGGAAAAGGTCCTTGTGAGAATTGGATTCTCATCTTCTTAAGTAAGACATCTACCAAGAAAGCCTACTGAAATGTAATGGCAGCGAGGCTGTGTTGTTTTTAAAGGTGTATGTAAAGAAATAGCTGAGACAATTCACACTAATTTCTGTTGGGAGCAAGGCTTGGGGTCCGAAGATAGGCAGAGAGTTCCTTCTACAAGCTTTACTTTTGAAAAATGCTCAAGGGGCTGGGGATGGAGCTCAGTTGGCAGCACGCTTGACATTTAAAGTATGTGTTCCGCATTCCATCCCCAGCATTGTATAAAACTGGGGCATGGTTATGCACACCTGTAATCCTGGCCCTTGGGAAGCAGAGGCAGGAGGATCAGAAGTTCAAGGTCATCCTCAGCTACATGGGAAGTTTGAGGCCAGATTGACTGGCCTGTGTAGGACCCCATTTCAAATAAATAAACAGATAGATAGATAGATAGATAGATAGATAGATAGATAGATAGATAGATAGATAGATAAAAGAGAAGCACTTTAATTACCTCTGTGGTCATAACGTGAGCCCCAGGAATACTAACCCAGACTCAGAAATGTCCAATGAATAGTCTAAATTCTGGTTAAACTTTGTATTGCTTGAATAAAAAAAAAAAAAAAAGCTAATCCTAAAAGGTTAGTTTAGAAACAAACTATAGCAAAAACATGTTTCAAAAGTGGGAAAGGGTATTTTGTGAGGCAGAGGGACAAGTACAAAGGTCCTGGGGTGTGTTTAGGGAACAGAAGAGAGGTTTGGGGGCTGCGAACTAACAGTTTTAGAGATGAGGGAAGTGATGATGTAGGGAAGATGACAAGGGAACACGTTAGGGAGCTTTGTGCCACAGGACATGAGAAAGGTTCGCCTTGAGTGAGGCCAGCACATAATGAAAGGAGGTTCCAGGTAGACGGTGCAGCTAGGAGAAGCCTGGGAGTCAAAAAGTTGGCACTCACCTTCCCATCTCCACAGGGCGGCCCTGGATGTGTCCCTCCAGTGCAAGCCTACGGCCAAGGGCAGCTGCCCACTGAGCAGCACCATCAGGTATGTGCTGCTCTTGACATGGGGCTGCCGGAGGCTCAAGTGAAACAGCTGTGTGAGGCAGGCCACCCGCCTCTCCAGGACCTGCAGTGCAAACTGGAGAACGCACCCCAGGCGCCCCATCAGTCACCACACCAAGCCCAGAGCACCTCCACTCTTCCCTCCAGCCAGGGCTCACAGGCCTCAGATCTGCCCTGGCCCACTACCGCCTGTGCTTCACCTCTAAGTAGGCAGCTGAGGAAATTAAGAGCAAGCCTGGGCTAAGCACAGTGTGCTGGCACATGCCATCCCTGCCAAAACCTCACACTGAGGACATGGATGAGGAGTGATGGGTAAGGGACATCACCAAGCCTGATGTCTGCAAACATCTCTGCAGCCAGAGCCCAAAGGGGCACTGGGGCATGTCCTGCACCCTTCTAGGCTCGTTGACAAGGCCATTGCTCAGGCTCACCTCCAGGAAGTAATTGCGGAGTGCTGGTCCCGAATCGTTCTTGAAGGTCTGGCTGACACGCAAGAATCTCTTGTTGCCGCTCTCAGCCCACCGCTCCCTGTAGCTGGCCGCCAGCAGCCAGCGGAGGTGGTCCAGGCCTTGTGTGTACTGTAGCTGGACCTGGGGACACACCAACAGTGAGATCCCTGAGGAGGCTTGCCACGCAGCCCAGAACCCTCCTGCCCCTCCCCAGGACTCCAGCTTGCTTTTGTGCCAAGACACAGAAAGCAGAGGGAGCATTGCACACAGGATTGTTTCTTGATGCTAGGGATATGCCCCAAGACGTGTGTGTGTGTGTGTGTGTGTGTGTGTGTGTGTGTGTGTATGTATGTTTGTTTCAGTGTAGAGGTCAGAAGACAATCTCAGATGCCATTCCTCAGGTGCTATCTGCCTTTTTTGTTTGTTTGGTGTTTTTGTTTATTTGTTTTTTGAGACAGGGTCTTACTATATAGCCTTGGCTGTCCTGAAACTCACTATGTAGAGGAGGCTGGCCCAAAACTCAGAGATGCACCTGCTTTTGCCCACTGAGTGCTGGGATTAAAGATACAAAATTCCACACCCAGCCTCACCTTGTTTTGACACAGGGTCTCCCACCGAACCTGGATTTACCAAGTATGTTTGACTAGCTTGTTTCCCTAGGACTGGGATATAACTTTACAATTTTTTTATTATTTTAAAAATTGATATTTTATGTGTATGAATGTCTTGCCATGCACCATTCATGTGCCTGATGTCCATGCAGCCCAGAAGAGGGTATAAATAGAGTTACAGGCGGTTGTGAGCCACCATGGGGATGATGGGAACCAAACCAGGGTCTTCTTCAAAAATGGTGAGTTGTTGGGTGTGCATACCTTTAGTCCCAGCACTCTGGAGGTAATGGCAGGAGGATCTCTGTGAGTGTGAGGCCAGCCTGGTCTACATAGAGAGTTCCAGAACAGCCAGATCTACACAGAGAGACCATGTCTCTAAAGGAAGGAAAGAAACAAGGAAGGAAAGAAGGAAGGATGGAAGGAAGGAAGGAAGGAAGGAAGAAATTACAGCCAGGCAATGGTGGTGCATGCCTTTAATTCCAGCATTCCGGAGGCAGAGGCAGGCAGATCTTGGTGAGTTCAAGGCCAACCTGGTATAGAGTGAGTTCCAGGACAGCCAGGACTATGTGTCTCGGAAGGAAGAAAGGAAGGAAGGAAGGAAGGAAGGAAGGAAGGAAGGAAGGAAGGAAGGAAGGAAAAGAAAGAGCAGCGAGTGCTCTTAAGTGCTGAACCATCTCTCCAGCCCTAATGCCTGCCTTTTTTATGTGAATTCTTGGGATTAAACTCAGGTTCTTACACTTCTTTTTTTTGGAGACAGAGTTCTTATGCCTCTGTGATGAGCATTTTACTAACCAAGTCATCTCATGCAGGGCAGTGCTCCCGAGGGACCGGTGAGGCTGGGTGTGCTGCTAGACACCAGGACCCTAGGAATAAACAAGCCTGAAGTCATGAGCCCCACACCCTCATCAGAGCAATGGGGCAACCATCAGTGGGAGAAGACAGCTTTAAGAAGGTAAGGCAGATCTCATCTATTTTCCCCTTCGCTGGGCTATCTATGTGTCCCTCTTAGGGTCCTCCCTGCTAGCTAGCCTCCCTGGAGCTGTGGATTGCAGTCTGGTTATCCTTTGCCTTCCTTCTAGTATCCTAGAAGTTAGTACCCTAACTGTCATCATAGAGCCTTCATCCAGTTACTGACGGAAGCAGATGCAGAGATCCACAGCTGGGCACCAGGCTGAGCTCTGGGAATCCAATCAATGAGAAAGAGGAGGAATTCTATGGGCAGGGGGCGTTGAGATCATGATGGGAAAATGTGCAGAGATGGCCAGCCAAACTAGTGGAAATGCATAAACTGTGGACCAATAGCTGTGGAGCCCCTGGACTAAGGACTGGACTAAGCCCTTTGTATACTCGAGACAGTTGTTTAGCTTGAACTGTTTGGGGGGCCCCCAGGCAGGGGGATCAGGATCCATCCCTGGTGCATAGGTGGGTTTTTTGGAGCCCAGTGCCTAGGGTGAGACACCTTGTGCAGCCTTGATGCGGGGGGGGGGGGGGCATGGACCTGCCTCAGCTGAGTGTGCCAGACTCTGTGGGAGACCTTGACTTGGGGGAGCTGGAAATGGGGGTGGGTTGGGGGAAGGGCTAGGGGGTAGGAGGAGGGAAGAGGGGGATCTGTGGTTGGTGCATAAAGTGAATAGAAAATTTCTTAATAATAAAATAAAAACAAAAAAGGTGAGGCAGGTGCTGTGGGATGGTCTTTCTGTACTCTGTGAATATATGTTGCTACCATCAGTTAATAAAGAAGCTGCTTTGATCTATGGCAAGACAGGAGACAGCCAGGTGGGCAATACAAGAGAGATACAGGGAGAAGAAGGTGGAATCAGGTAGATGGCAGCCTGCTGCCCAAGGAGCAACATGCTAGCAGACTGGTAATGCCATGGCCATGTGGCAAAACATAGATTAATAGAAATAGATTAATTTAAGATGAAATAGCTTGCTAGCAAGAAGCCTGAGTCATAGACCAAACAGTTTGTAATTAGTATTAAGCCTCTGAGTGATTATTTTATAAGCTGCTGTAGCTGGGCGGGACACAGGAAAACTTCCAATTACATCTGGTGTTCCAATGTGGGGCTGGAATTTCGACATAAAACTTGACAAAAGCTTAAAAAGGGATTACAGACCCACAAAAATGAGTCAATGCAGCTTCTTGGTAGGTACATTTTTCAGGTAGGCTTTGTTGCCAGCGGCTAACAAATGCGAGGCTCCTTTAAGAGATGAATTCCTGGTTTGTGCTGGCTGCATGGATGGCTCTTTTGAGAGGTCCTGCTACAGAGCACTTAAATGGGGTTTGTGGGCAACATCCTGCAAGATGCTTGGTTCTAGCCGCTCAGCTTAGCAGTTTAAAAACTCTCCTGGTCAAAAAAGGATTATAGATACACAATAAAACAGATTCAGATGGGGAAAAAATCTCTAAAGGGGTTACATTGTGTTTAAAAATATATGTAGGCTTGAGAGAGAGAAAAAAAGGCAGAGAAAGTCCTTAAAGAAATAGAGTAATAAAAAAAAAAGCCACGTAAAGATGGAAATACACAGAGAGTCTGGATACTGTATATTATTGTGTTGTCTCTGGGGTTTTTTTAACTACAGAGAGACATTTGATTGTGGGGGCTACTAAATTAAACCAACATATACATTTTAAAGGTACCTTGACTTCAAAATTTGGGCCTAAGGATACATTGCTTTGGAAAAGAGGTTCTGCTTTTGTTTCCACAGAAGATGAGAAGCTGTGGATTCTTTTTAGGTTAATATGGTTCCATCAAGGAAGACCCCCTGAGAGGTCTCCAATGGGAGCAATGGCCCAGATGATCCAACACCCAGGACAGCTTCACAGACTACTACAGTCAAGACTTGACCATAATTCTAAATTTTCTCAGGATCCCCATAAGATTACCAATGCTCTCAATCAGCAGGAAGTAGTATAAAAAGCTACACTCAAATTCCCAAAACATTGTTTATAAATATTTGTTTTTATTTAAAGGGGAATGATTATAAATTCAATCTCTTTCTAAGGAAAAAAGGGGGTATGATATAGAATTAATAAAAAAGATAGATTATTGAATCTACTTTGATCCAAAAAATAACCATTAATCTCAAAATACTTTACATTGATATGGATTTGGTTTATTGATACAAATTTAAGGTCAATTTTGTCATACTGTCTGTATATTTCTACTCTTGTTTAAGGTATTATGTTTATGCAACTCATTTAAAATTGTAATGTACAATTAAGAAATATAGATTAATAATTAGTCATCTATGGTATTCAAACTTATAGTCATGTTAGTTGTTTTCTAGGTATGAAAAGATATATTTTAATTAGGTAGATAATCTTCAAACACTTCAAAGATGTACAGAATATGGCATTTAAAATGTTTTAAGAACTTAGACTTTTCTGAACAACGAGACACGTCTGCTCCTGGCAGCACCAATCTACTTCAGAGAAGATGATGGGCATTGAAGAAACTCATTATGGAGTTTGCTTACAGTATGGAAAAAGCTAGCCATTTGAGCAAGAAACTGCTCTTGCCTAGACTGCTTGACAGTATGTTGTGTAAACTGAACATGCAGGACCCATAAGAAAATGACCACTAAACTTTCCCAAAACAAGGCAGGATGGTCCTTCAGGTTCCTGCTTCACAGAAGAAACTGCCAGACATTCTGCAGGACATAGAGAAAAGTTACTGGTGAATTTTGCCAAAATAGGTGGAATAGTCCTTCAAATTTCCTGCTTCACTGAAAAGTTTGCCAGATACTCTAGGCCTGTAGGCTAAAGTAGATGCCCCAACATTACAGAGGAACTTTGGGTGACTGTCCAGACAGCCAGATGTCTCTGTCATTTCTATAATTATGGAAGTTGCTTGCAATGCACTTCCTATTTACTCAGAATTTTATATCCTTCTGGGGTCTTTGATGGAGTTGAAGACTAGATAGTTATAATTACAGTTTTCCTTAGTCATGATAAAAGATAAATTAGATATAAAACTTTAGACTCACAAAAATAGGATAGATGATAGAATATTTTCTTTAATTTTGCCAAATACAAATGGACTAGATATTGTAACTGTAATTCTTGCTTGACAATTGCTTTGTTATATGTAATTTTACTATGTTAAAATGAAAACCTTCCTTTTTGATTAGCTAGAAAAGGGGAAGTTCTGTGGGATGGTCTTTCTGTACTCTGTGAATATATGTTGCTACCATTGGTTAATAAAGAAGCTGCTTTGATCTATGGTGAGACAGGAGACAGCCAGGTGGGAAATCCAAGAAAGATACAGGGAGAAGAAGGTGGGGTCAGAGGAGCCGCTACAAGCTGCCACCTGAGAAGCAAGGTGTAATGGAACTCAGGTAAAGCCACAAGACACATGATGATACATAGATTAATAGAAATGGGTTAATTTAAGATGAGTGAGCCAGTTAGTAATAAGTCTGGGCCATAGACCAAATAGCTTGTAATTAATATAAGCCTCTGTGTGTTTTTTTGGGATGGAATGGCTACAGGACACAGGAAAATGCCTACAGGCAGGGGCTGGAGAGATGGCTTGGTGGTTATGAGGGTGCTTGCTGCTCGATTATAAGGACCAGATTGCTAGCACCCTCATCAGGTAGCTCACTAAAACCTGTAATTCCAGCTCCGAGGGACCTGACACCCTCTGCTGGGGTCCTTGAGCATCTGCAAACACATGTGTACATACACAGTCACATTTTAACAAAATAGAAAGTAGCAGGCTGGGGACAGCTCAGCAGTTAAGAGCAAGCACTTGCTGCTCTCCAGTGGACCCTAGTTCAGTTCCCAGCACCCAACCGTAGCTCCAGAGGATCTGAAACCCCCTTCTGGCCTGTGCAGGTACTACACTCACATGCACAAACCCACACAAGGGCACATGTAATTAAAAATAGGGGCTGAAGAGCTGGCTTATTGGTTAAAAGCACTGGCTTCCCTTCCACAGGACCCATGTTAGATCCCAGGAAATTCAATGCACTTTTCTGGCTTCCATGGGCACTGCATGCATGTGGTACATAGACATACATGTGGGCAAAACACCCATACATATAAAAAATAAAGGTCAAAAATTTTTAATAAAAGTATCAGGGTGGTGGTGCATGCCTTTAATCCCAGCACTTGGGAGGCAGAGGCAGGAGGATCTCTTTGAGTTCCAGGCCAGCCTGGTCTACAGAATGAGTTCCAGGACAGCCAGGGCTACATAGAGAAACCCTGTCTTGAAGAGAAAAAAAAAAAAAAAAAAAAAAAAAAAAAAAAAAAAAAAAAAAAAAACCAAAAACAAAAATCTCTCTTAAAAAATAAAAAAAAAGAAGAAGAAGAAGAAAGTAGATCTGGCAATGTGGCTCAGTAGAAAAGCACTTACCCAGCATGTATGAGGCCTGGGTTCAATCCCCAGTCAAACAAATACCCCCCACCAGACAATAAAGGCAACACCCCACCCCTTTTGTTTGTCCTTCTAGCTACTCTGCTAACCTTCCATGACCCCTCTTCCCTCTTTCCTGCCCAGGACCTTGGTACTTACCACCCCTTCTGCCCAGAACACACTTCTGTGGGGATAAAACCTTATATTTTAATTTTCAGTGAAAGCATTGCTTGACCAGAGAAGCCTTCCCACCAGCTCCATCACAAACAAGCTCGGCTGTGTTCAGCTCTCCCACCCCATTCAGGCAATTATGCTTTCCTTGATTTTAGTTTTCTCTGGTACTTTACCTATGCCAGTCAACAAGGTGCAAAGATCGACACTACCTCCCCAGGACTCTCTGCTCCAGGCTGGGTATACAGTAGGTATTTAATAAAAGCAACCCAGAAAAGAGCCTAGAGCTGTCCACCCCTCCAAGAACGAAGGCAGGCTTTGAAATCCTTAATTTCAGGCACCAACCTTGTGACTGATGATCGGGAGCTGTGTGCAGTGGAACTCATGGGCCAGCTCTAACTCTCGGGTGTCCTTGGGGCCATTCTCCAGCCTCAGCCTCTGGTGGGTACTGTACTCATGAGCAACACACCTCGTCTGACCTGTGTGGGTCAGCCCAGAGCCCTGCCTCCTTCTGCCCAGCACTTCTGCCAAGCTCCAAGGAGAGGTGAGTTCCAGCCTGACTAAGCAAGTCCACCACCAGTCCACCCCCACTCTGCTTTTGGAGACAAAAGCACTAAGCTGGTCACTGACTGGCTATGTGACTGAGGATGATCTCGGACTCCTGATTCTCCTGTCTCCACCTCCTGAGTGCTCAGATTACAGGCCTGTGACACCATGCATGGGTTATTAAATGCTAGGGATGGAACCGAGGTCCACGCAGCTGGGCAAACACTCTACCAGTTAGATCCCTAGCCTCTTAATGCGGCTTTCAAAGGGACAGGTGAGCGGCCCCCCCCAACACACACTGTGTTGTCTGTGTTTAACAGCTGTGTCTGGTTGGGGCATGGTCAACAGAATGGCAGCAGCACGGTGAAGGTGGCATCTTAGCCCCCAGGTCACAGTGCAGGGCACATTCCCGCCTCACCCCAGTACCGTACCCAGGAGGCCGTACTTGATCCTCAAGGTGCTGCTTCCCACAGGGCCATGCTGCTCCAGCAGGCCCTGTATGTGGAGTTCTGCCACACTGGAACCTGCAGCTGGATGCCCAAGATGGCCGACTGCAGCCCAGCCTCCGCCTTCTTCTCCAGCTGCACTGTGGGACAGTAGGCAACAGGCATGGATGGCTGTCCCCCAGCATACTCCCTACCTTGGGGGCTCAGAGACCCCACCCCTGCCTCCAGGACACAGTAAGGCCCAGACAGTGTGATCTCCACCATCCGGGGCAACGGTGCCACCTCCGCAGGTCGCAGCCTGCTAAGTGGAGTGAAGCAACATCGAGCGGGACCGGAGAGGAGAGAGCGGTACAGTCCAGGCGACTGAGCATATCTTACTTTCTAGAACTTTCAGCTCTGTAAGTCTGCCGTACAGCCAAAGTGCACAGAGCTAAGCCATACTATGGGACCCCAAAATGCTTACATGAGGCAATCTGCAGCCACTGCCCCAAGTTCCTCCAGCCCAGGCCCCAGGGATCTTCCAGAACAGCACAAGGAGCATTGCCAAGGGCTAGGCTGACTGCAGGGGCGGGGCCAGCACCGCTCTCATCAGACCTGGCTGGACTGTGTTCAGACAGAACCCTGGGGCGGGGGCCTTAGCTCAGGTGGTTGGGTGCCTGCCTAGCACTCAGGCCTGGTGTGATTCTCCACACTGAAACCTGAGTGTGGTGGTGTACATCTGTAATCCCAGCACTTGGGAGACAGAGACAGGAGGCTCAGAAGTTCAAGGCCCTCCTCAGCTACCCAGTGAATCTGCAGTCGGCCTGGGCTATAACAGACTATCACAAAACAAAACCTACATGATGTGTGCTCTAAGTCCAGAAGCTAAATGTGCTTCCCACAGTGGGTTAGAGTCAAAACAGTCCCAAAGCTGTTGCCTTAGAAAGCTGCTATTTTAGGGCACCTGGGGTGGGCTAAGGGGAAGGAGGTCAGTAGGCAAGTAGGTGGGAACACACAGGAGCCGGTACCCTAGGTGGACATCGGTGTGAAGGAGGTGCAGCTGGTGAGGGTCACACAGGGACACTGGGCTGTCCATCCCCAACCACAGAGCAAGGGTGCTGGCCACTACCTGTTAAGTGAGCCTGGTCATTCAGCATGCGCCTCAGAGATGCAGAGATGGACAGCCTGCTGCCTGACTGCCACGTGATGCTCCTACCAAGGACTACAGGTCTGCCCGCTGTCACCAACTTTGCCTCCACCTGGGCCTCAAACCGCTGGGTCTTGTTGCCTGACTCTGGCTGCAGGTCACTCTGGCCCTGAAAAAGTCCCAGCATCACCTGGGGACAGCAGGCCCAGCAGTCCTGGCTCTGATCCTGTGAGCTCTGACCAGGTGGGGGTGGGAGGGAGCTTAATTGAAGACCTTCTGCTTTGACTTTGGCCTCATTTTTTAAGACAGGGTCTTAGGTAGCCCAGGCTGGCCTCAAACTCCCTATGTAGCTGAGGATGGCCTTGAACCTCTGAGTGCTGGGATTACAGGTGTGTGCCACCATGCCAGTGTATGTGGTCTAGGGATCAAGCCCAGGGCTTGGCCCACAGCAGGCAAGCACGCTACACCTGAGCCACATCCCCAGACCGCTGCCTAGATTTTAAAACCCTGAATTGTTTGAAATAGGTTCCCTAGTCCATAGTCAGAGGGAAGCAGGAGGGACTCCCCTGCCCCACCTTACCTCATTAGAGGCAGGGCAGCTGCCCTGGCAGTGCCTAGAGTCTTGTACCTGTGCGACCTCCGGCCACCCTGGCCTCTTGTACCTGTGCGACCTCTGGCCACCCTGGCCTCTTGTACCTGTGCGACCTCTGGCCACCCTGGCCTCTGTCCCAGTCTTGAAGTCTGGGTCACTACAGTGTCCTCCTCCTGACTCCATTCTGGCATCTCTAAGATGTCAAGGTCAGGGACAGGAGCCAGGACCCTGCACAAGGACAACGTGGCAGGAGCAGAGGCCACCCTTGAGGCTTGCTGGGGAACTACAGACAACTGTGACCCGCGCTCTCAATGGCAGGTGCCCAGCTGAAGGGTAGCCCCACGGGCCTCTCTGCTGGTCACTCGTAGTCAGTGGCCACAGGAGCTGGGAAAGCAGAGACGGGTGTGCTGGTGTGCACTGCAGTCCTGGAACTCAGTGGATAACAGGATTGTAAACATGATAACATCCTTGGCTACAGAATGAGTTTGAGGAGAGGTTGCTCAGTGGTTAGAGAACTTGCTGCCCTTCCAGAGGACCTGGGTTTGGTGCCAGCACCCACATGAGTGGCTAACAACTGCCTGTCACTCCAGTTCCAGGGGATCCGATGCCTTCTTCTGGTCCCCAAGGGCACCAGACATGAACATTGTACATATACATACACTCAAGCTTTTTTTTTTTTAAAAAAAAAAAAGAAGAAGAAGAGGAGGCAGGAAGGAGGATGGAGAGGGTAGGAGGAGGAAGATGAAGGAGAGGAGGAAGTACCAGCAGACAGGCATAGTAATACAGGCCTGTAGTCCCAGAAGCAGAGACGGGAGGATTACAAGTTCTAGGTTAGCCTGGGCTACACAATGAGACCTGTTTCACAAGACAAACAGATAAGAGACAACAAGGTCTATACATGTGTGAGTATGTGTGCATGCATGTGAATACATGTGTGTGCGTGTGTTCACACAAGCATACATACACTCCCTTTTTACAATAATACACACAATCCATGCACTGTGTGTCCCAATGATGTCAATCTCGACTCTACATCAGGGCTGTGGGAGGCAGCACATCCCAGACCTGGCACCCACAGAAGGAGACTCCAGTCATAGTCCCTGCATCAAGGGACAGGCAGCTGGGTCTCTCCAGGCCAGTCACTATGTACGATCCCCAACATGTCACACCTCATCAACTCAGCTGAACCCAGCACAGCTGCCTGAATTCAGGAGCTCGCCTGCCTCAGTTTCCTCCTCTGCCGTGGGGCTTCCTGAAATCAGTGAAGTGGGGACCTAGGAGCTATGAGAACAGGCTCCAGTGAGTTCCATAGCTCTAGCTGCTGGCGTTACTGTGGTGGGTCAGAGGTGTGAGAGCTGCAGAAGGCACTCTGGGAGCACATGGGGCTTTCCCACACTGGCACTGAAGGCTGAGACCCCAGGGCTGAGAACGAGGAGTCTTAGCCTAGGCACCTGAGGCTTGGAGGAAGTCAACTTCCTGGGCACTCAGGAGATAGAGGTAGGTAGTGGAGAGGATGCGGGTCAGAGGAGGTGAGGAGGGAGCAGGTCAGAGGAGGTGAGGAGGGAGCAGGTCAGAGGAGGTGATGAGGGAGCGGGTCAGAGGTGGTGAGGAGGGTGCAGGTCAGAGGTGGTGAGGAGGGTGCAGGTCAGAGGAGGTGAGGAGGGTGCGGGGTCAGAGGAGGTGATGCAGGTCAGAGGAGGTGAGGAGGGTGCGGGTCAGAGGAGGTGAGGAGGGTGCGGGTCAGAGGAGGTGATGCAGGTCAGAGGGGGTGAGGAGGGTGCGGGTCAGAGGAGGTGATGAGGGTCAGAGGAGGTGAGGAGGGTGCGGGTCAGAGGTGAGGGGCACCTCATCTGGAAACAGGGTCTTTGTATCTGGTGGCATTAAAGAGGTTATTGGACTGAATCCAGTATGACAGCTGTCCCCTAAAAAGAGGCAATTTGAAATGGCCTGTGGAGGGAAGACAGTTTGACCAAAAAGGGAGAAAGCCATCTCTGAGCTGAGGAATTCTACAGTTAGAACCCACAGGTCTGGGAACGCAGGCTCCCTCACGGCCTCCCCAGAAAAGCCCTGCTCACGGTCCCTACTGGCCTTCACAGCTAATGGCCGATACACTGTGTTAAGTCACCCAGTTCTGGGAACCTCAGCCTGACATCAGGAAACCTGGGTGTGGGCTGTTTAACTTGTTTTAATATCTTTCTCTACTCTGAACTTGTGAAAACTTCTATTATTCTTCTTTTAAAGATTTAGTATCTGTTTATGTGCATGGATCTATTATGTGTATGTGCACATGCATGTAGGTTCCCAAGAAGCCAAAAGGTGTCAGATCCTCTGAAACTGGAGTTGTGAGTCCCTGGATGTGGGTGCTGGGTCCTCTGAATTGTTGAGCTATCCCCAGCCCCCAAACTGTCTATTATTGATCTATACACTTTTTTTTCACATCAGTGCGGGGTGGGGGCTTTGTTGGCCCAGGACACTGGCTGGGGCAGGGAGACCCGGGAATAGGGCTGATGCAGGTGTGCCAAGAATACAGAGCAAACCTTGATGGAATAGACATCCAAGTACCAGCTCCAGATGGCCCATGTGTGCACTCTTGGGAACCTCCATCTTACCTGGGGACAAGGCCAAGTTCAGGGCTGGGGCTCCACCTTCCAGCCCATCTTCTATCCCCTGAACCATCAAAGGGACCAGCTCTTGCTCTGGAACCCAGGAGTGAATGTGTGGCAGGCATGTTGCCCACACTGCTGCTGCCAAGGGGTCAGGTGACCAGGGAGAATGCTGTCCTCACCATTCAGCTGAATTTTCTTTTTGGGGTGCAGCAGCTTGAGCTGGCACTTCCTCTGGGGCACACTGTAGCTGATGCCCCACCCCACGTCCCTGACCATGTCTGACTGGGGTGTACCCATGAAGAGGTGGGCTGTGGCTTCTTCAGGGAACCAGCTGTCCTTCTGCAAACACAGTGAGGTTCCTGAGGAGAGAAGACCACCGCTCCTCTTCTGAACAGGGCCTCCTATCCTTGCAGGAACAAGCCCGTCAAGCGTTTCCTGGGCTCTGAACAGCAGCACGGGAGAGGCAGGTTTTAGGATAGCCTGGCACAGGACTTTTGATTTTCCCTCAGTTTGGAGTTCAAGGCTTGGTTGCATGCTAGGCAAATGTTTTCCCACTGAGCTACACCCAAGCCTCTCCGGGTCTTGATTGACAGGGCAAATGACCAGGATGAGGCTTCTGCAGTACACAACTCCAGCATCCTATCAATGCTGTCTCATCCTAGACTAGCCCTGTTTGGGTCCCTCCTCTTTCTCACACTTTGCTATGCACAGGGGACATCTGCAATCCCCAGGACACAACCCTGTGTTCTGGAGTCAAAACTCTACCATCCTTTGCTTGCTGCTACCAACTCTGCTCCAGAATCTGAGGGCAAGGGTTGGTGAAACCAGGTTCAGCATCTATCTTTCCTGGCCTTCTTTTGGCCCAAGGGCCTTTGTTTAACAAACTTCTTCTACCCCAAGCTACTGCACATGAAGCTCTGAGAAATGCAGCTTTGACTTAAGCGGCTTCTAGAACCCAGAGCCAGGGTCAGGGTGTGGCTCAGAGGGACCCTGCAGGCCTTGCATGCATGCATAAGGCCCTAGCTCCTCCCCCTATACTGCAAACAAGTCAAATAAAATACCACATCTCTGTTCACTCATTTGGCACTTCTTGTGAGGCTAGCCTGAAGCATGGGGAGCCCTAAGTGTGCAAAGCTCCTGCCCCTGGGGCCTGACACCCCAGAGTTGGGGCCACATAACAACCAGACACAGAACCAGGTAAGAGAGCAGCCAGAAATCTTGGTCATGTGGGTACCTGAGTGGTCCTAGAAGGGATATGTGTTTTATGTCAGGTGGTGGGGATGGGCTATCTTTGACGGCCTGTGAAGATGCCTGAGAGAATACAGAATATGAGGTTACCTGTCATTGGAAGAAAGACTGTCTTGGGCACAGAAGAGAGCCATTGCAAAGGTCTGGGCACAGGAATGTGCTTGACACATCGAGTCAGAGTTAAATGGTGCTAGGCAGAGAGTCAGCATGTGCAAAGGTCCTGCAGCAGCAGGGAGCCATCTCAATGCCTCAGAGTCTTTGTGGCCAAATTCTTGGTGCTAATATGCATGGGGAGATCCACAAGCCAGATGGGAAAGAAGGGGCCACTCCACACTGCCCACCTGGAAATGGAGGGTGTAGGCAGCTTCCAGCAGGTACAGCTGAAGTCCTGGGCCCTGCTTTTTCAGAATCAAATTAGTGAACACAGGTGCCAAGAGCAGGGAGGGCTGACCAGGCCCTGGCCAGGCCAATTAGTACACAGCTGCAAACCCCAGGCTTGGGACACTGCAAAGAGAGTTGAGTGACAGCTGTGGTTAGCAGAGAGAGCAGGGTGTGGGCCCAGCCACCCATGTTAGCATCCTTCTGAGAACCAGTATTGTACAGACATTAATCCTGAGAGACAGGACTGCATAGGTCTGGGCTCCTCAGCCTCAGCAAACTGTTGACACATGAAGCCCAGTAATCTTTTGAGAGTATCATATATATTACACAATGTTCTATAGCATTCCTGACCTTTACCAATCAGATGCCAGGAACTACCACCAATGCCAGTTATAGCAACCTGCAATTTCACTCGCCATTCCCTTAATCCCTCCCCCTCAATCCAGGGGTGCTGTAGAAGGCAAAAACAAGCACACTAGAACTACTGATGTAGACTTCTATTGTTTTTAATGATTTGTGTGTGTGTGTGTGTGTTTGTGTGTGTGTGTGTGTGTGTGTGTGTGTGTGTAATTTTGTGTCTGTGTGTATGAACATGTGAATGCAGGTACCCAAAGAGTCCAGAAGAGGGCGTCTGTTCCCCTGGAGGTGGAATTACAGGCAGTTGTGAGCTTCCCACTGTGGGTGCTGGGAACCAAACTCCAGTTCTCTGCAACAGCACCAAGCGCTCTTAACCTCAGAGCTATCTCTCCAACCCCAGGATGATTCTTTTTGTGTGAGACAGGATCTCACTGTGTGGCCCTGACTGTCCTGGAACTCACTCTGTACACCAGGCTGGCCTCAAACTCAGAGATATCTGCCCTCCTCTGCCTCCCGAGTGCTGAGATTAAAGGCATTCGCCACTATATCTAGCCCCTGGACCATTTTTTTCTTATAAAATTATTTTTTATTTTAAGCTACATAAATATCTTTCTCTGGAATGTACCAAAATGACTTGCTTATGGGGTTTATAGCTTGGGATAAACATAATAAACAAAATTTCATCTCTATTGTACAGAGCTGTAATGTAAAAATGACTTATAGGCTGTATTTTTCAGAAAGCAGGTAACTCGACAGTAATATGTGGAAGGAACTCTCCTGCTGAAGCCTGTGTGATGGAATGGATGTTACGACTGAAATGCCTCCGTGCTCTGGAGGACGCCAAACTTCCTCCACACGCAGCCACCAGGATCTGATCAGTTTCCTCTAGTCTCATCCAGAATGGCTTGCAAAGAAAGATTCAATACATCTTTTGGCAAAACGCTTTGATACAATTTGTGTTGATTTCAGAATAGGAGTCATAATTTTGATCAATGGCGAGTTCAAGCTCCCTTTGTAGCTTAATGAGGTTCCGTGGTAAAGAAAGCTAGGATGCTAGTGGCGTACTTCATGATGGCTGTGAGGCGCCTCTCTTCCAGACCCAGAACTCTCTTCATGCTGTGCTCACTGAGTCAGCATGATTCTGAAATACTCTGCAAAGACAGGCATAGCCTCTAGCCCAGGCTTGCATTAACAAATGCACATCAATCCCCCTCCTTTCTCCAGCGTCATGCAAAGCCCTGGCATCGCATCAGCCAAATCTTGATTCCCACTCAAATCCTCACAACGGTCACCCTGGGCAAGAGAAAACAATGCCATTTTTTATTTTTTTCTGCAAGTCTAGATGTCTCCGAGGCAGTATCTTTGGCCAGATCTTTTTCCAGACCTTCTCTGTAGACTCTTAATTTCTCTGGTTTCTTTTACAATGAGAGTTTTCACCTGTTCCAAGTCCCTTCACAGCCCACAGGTCATTTGTGTCAAGCTGTGCTGGAGTTTTAGCACACTGAGAACCTCTTCCTCCAGGTGACCTGTGAGGGCTCCCCTCTGAGCTTCCTCTGGGTGTGTTTCCAGAGGTGTGCTGTCTTGACCTGCATTGCTGAACTTTGGTTCTCTTGGTGACAAGGTCAGCGATGATTATTACTTCATCCACACCTTTAGCTGTTATAGCTTTGTGCAAGACAGCAACATCCAAGGGTGGTGAAAGCTAGGGCAGGAGTCACTGCTGACTTGGGACCACCTCCGGATGGTTCATGGTTTGAGTGACTCTTAGTTACTTTTCTATTACTGTGAAGAGACACCATTACCAAGGCAACTGATTTAAAAAAAGCATTTAATTTGGGGGTTCATGAGTCCAAGTGTTAGTGTTCACAATCATCATGATAGCAGGTAGGCAGGCATGGTGCTGGAGCAGTAGCCAAGAGCTGACATCCTGATCCACAAGCTGAGGAGAGAGAGAGAGAGAGAGAGAGAGAGAGAGAGAGAGAGAGAGAGAGAGAGAGAGAACACTAACTGGGAATGAGGGGGGGGCTTTTGGAATCTCAAAGCCAGCCCCTGGTGACACATCACCTCTAACAAGGCCACACCTCCTAATCCTTTCTAAACAATTATGCTAACCTGGAATATGCACTCAAATGTATGAGCCTCTGAGGACCAATTCTCATTAAACCACCACAGAATATATTCTTGTTCTTGATGGCCAATAAACTAGGCCTGCCAGAGGAATTCTGATGTCACTGCCATTTTAAAGAAGTGTCTTTTTCTTTCCCTTCTTCTAAGGATCTAAAGAGAGGCTCTGCTCTGAAGGCTTCAGTCTCCCTGGGACCTTTAAACCAGCAGTGTGCTGTCAGGCATCTCCATCATGGGCCATGCACGCTTCTGAGAATGGTCTGGCCCAGTCTGCTTGGCCCGTGGTCCTGGTAGCATCCCCACTTGGCTGAAGCAGATGTTAACAAACTGGCCAAGAAAGAATGGAGCCCCACTCCTGGATTGGTGGTTCCTGAGGGACTCATGTGGTTTTGCACAAGAATGTTTTGTGAAGGACTTCCTCTGATCCTTCACTGAGCTGTGTCATGAAAGAAAGCAGCTACAGCTGAGTAGAGTGGTGCACGCCTTTAACCCCAGCACTTGGGAGGCAGAGGCAGATGGATCTCTGTGAGTTCAGGGCCAGAGTGGTCTACAAAGCAAGTTCCAGGACAATGAGGGCTACACAGAGAAAATTTGTCTCGAAAAACAAAAACAAAAACAAACAAAACAACAACAACAAAAAGCAGCTGCTCCTCCCATGCCTCTTAAGAGGAAAGAGGAGCTAACTCCCATCTGATCCTGGCATCTGAGGAACCGATTGGCCCATTACTGGAGACAGGTGCATCCTCTTTACCCCCAGGAAAAAGAGTCTGCACTAGTGCCATAAATTTGTCTTGTACATTCAAGCAATAATGTCACTTCAAATAACTAGCTGTAAAAAGAAAGAAGGGGAGGAAGGAGGGGAGGAGGGAGGGGAGGAGGGAGAGCAAGCAAGACAGCTCAGTAGGTAAAGGTGCTTGCTGCCAAGCCCACCAACCTAAGTTCTGTCCCCAGAACACACATGGGGGGAGAGAAGAGACTCCCCTAAGTCATAGCCCCACACACATACAAATAGATAAACATGTAACAATTGTTTAAAGAAAGGAAAAAAAGCACCCAAGGAAAAAATTAAAAGGATAAAAAGAAAAGAAAGTGCCTAGAAACATGCTCTGTCTCTAGTCGCTAATCCTGTCTTTAATCTCTTAGTCCTCCACGCTACTCAAAAACAAAATCAGAACCAGGAGTTCGAGGTCATCCTTGGCTACACAGAGAGTTAGAGACCAGCCCAGGCTGTCTCTCAATGTATATATTGAGAGACATATATTACTCAGTTGTATAATAGTCAATGCTTCAACTTGACAGGGTCAGGATCATGGAGGAGGCAAGTCTGGTCTATAAGGTATTGTTTAGATTAGGTTAGCCTCTATGTAGATCAGGTTAGCCTCTAGATTAGGTTAGCCTCTATGTAGATTAGGTTAGCCTCTATGTAGATTATTAGGTTAGTCTCTATGTAGATGTTAGCCTCTAGACTAGGTTAGCTTCTATGTAGATTAGGTTAGCCTCTGGGCGAGTCTGTGAGGGGTCTTCCAGATTAGGTTAATGAAGGAGGGAACACCCACCCTAAACGTGGGCCCAGGACTGAGTAAACGGAGAGTGAGAACCGAGCAGCAGTGTTCACCCCTCTCTGTGTCCTGACTACAGGTGTCACACGGCCAACTGGCCTCCCGCTCCTGTGGCCACACCTTCCCCGCCATGGTGAAGTGATCCCCTGAAGATGTGAGCCGGAATAGGCCATTTTCCCCTTAAGCAGAGTTTTGGAGGCAGGAGGATCAGTTCTGCTGCTCATGAGTTTGAGGCCAGCCTGGGCTACATAAGACCTCATCTCAAATAAACAAACAATGAGTTTGAGGCCAGCCTGGCCTACATAAGACCTCATCTCAAATAAACAAACAATGAGTTTGAGGCCAGCCTGGGCTACATAAGACCTCATCTCAAATAAACAAACAATGAGTTTGAGGTCAGCCTGGGCTACATAAGACCTCATCTCAAATAAACAAACAATGAGTTTGAGGTCAGCCTGGGCTACATAAGACCTCATCACAAATAAACAAAAGTTCCTCAGACACCTCTGTGCATTTCATAGTGACTTTGGTTTTTCCCAGGGTGCAATACTAGAAGCCAGGTTGTTAGGAGACTAAATATCAGTGACACAAACAATTTGGAGGGTAATTTGGAGGTCGTCCTCCACACCCAGGACATCCATCTCAGGCCGAGAACCAGAGGCCCAGCTGCCTACCTTCATGGGCACAGGACCGGGACTCGGAGAAGCTGTGACCTTCACTCAAGTTCTTCACACTGTGCCAGGTGACAAGATACAGCCTGGAGCTAGTGGAAGAGGATGAGTTTGACAAATTGTCCTTGTGCACATGCAGGCCACTCCCTGTCAACCGGCCCCACCCAGCCCCTCCTCCATGCAGGCCCCCCACCCCATCTCTTCCCATAAGCAGCTTACCCCCCATCCCCCACCCGCTTTGCAGACGCCGCCCACTCGGTGGTGAAGACCACCACCTGAAGCTGAGTAGCTCCGCTGAGTTCTCTGGGGCGTTCAGATGCACTCTGAAGTCCTGACCCTTCCTTGCTTGGATCCCACCGTCTAGGCTGGCGGTGCCACGGGCACAGGTCAACCACCTGAGCCTGGCCTGTCCCAGGGCCCCTGCGGTGCCCATCTGAGCTGAGACCTGAAGGAGGACACTGAGGGAGGAGAGACAAGGTCTGGTGCCTGCACCATCCAGTCCTCGCTGTCACCAGCCCATTGTACAGATGGAGATGCTGAGCCTCGGAGGGGCTCAGGACACAGCCAGGACGCTTCAGCCCCACTTACAAGCCCCACTTCAGCCGCCCCCGCCCGGTAGAGGATGTGTTGTCCTTGTTCTCAGTCATACTCAGAACCCACAGACAGCTTGGCTGGGTGGTGGGGCAGACCGCCCAGAAATGAGACCATTTCATGACTTACATGCATTCTGTTACCCGCTTCCAGACCACACGGCCTGGTCCTGTGGCAACCTCATTTGAATCTGTTTCCTCACCAACAGTGGGATTAAAGAAGGACCTGCCCTCCTCGCTCCATGGTCACTGGGGTTTGGCTCCTCTCACCTCCCTTGGGAGGCAGAATGTGGTGACTGTGACTAGAGACCCTGTGGCCCGACTCCCCTGTGCAGCCCTGAGCACACAGCTTCACAGTTCTGGGCCTGTCTTCTCATTGTAAAGGGACCTCATAGCTCAAGACACCCTCACAGCTGTCTGCTTTGGCAACAGCAGGTTGACTGACGGCTGCGGAATGGGTACTTCCCACAGCCTGGATGATGGATGCCCAGTACCCCACATCCTCAATCCCCTACTCACCCCAACTTGGAGAAGTCTGTTACCTGAGCTTGATGTAACCCCTCAGGGAGAAATCTGAGAGTGGCTGAAAGTCAGCCACGCCTTGGACATGGATGCTGACAGTGGCCAAGGCATGTATGGTGAGCCTGGCTGGAATGCCAGACATTGTGGGAAAGAAGAGATCCCCCACAGCCAGATTCAGCCTCCGGGTCACCTGTATCTCCTGCCCCTGTGGTCAGAGAACCATAGTGACAACCCACAGCCATGGCTAGGGACAGGTGATCTTAGCATGGAGCACAGGACGCCCACTTTTCCTCCAAATATAAGTTGTTCCAGAGATACAGGTGAGGAAAATGAGGCCATGGACGTGAATGGTTGGCCCAAGGCCACATAGCCTGCAGGAGTAGAGCCACCCTGGGAATACAATGGTCTGCTTATTGATCAAAGGAAAGGAAGGTGGGGACAGCAGGTGTCGGACAACCAGTGACATATCAAAATCAGTGTGTCCTAAGCAGACCTGGGCACTAACTTAGTCAGCATGGGCCCTCTGAAGGAAACATGCTGTTTTTATTTAATATCTCTGTTTCAAGACTGGGGTATGGCTCTGTACAGAGTGCTTGGCTAGCATGCATGAGGCCCTGCACCCCACCCCCAGCACTAAAAAGATAAAAAGAGCTAAATATCTCTATGTCTGAATCGGAAGTCAAGACCATGGCAAGACCCACAACAGGCCTAAAGTGGGAGGTGGTGTGGGGAAGGCCTTGTGCTCAGGTATGACCCTAAATTTCATGTCCCAGGGTCAAAGGGCAGGGGACAGAGGTAGGGGATAGAGGGGAGGAACAGGGGTAGGACTCAGGTCAGAGAACTGTAAACAGAGGCAGAGGGAAGGGGATGGAGACAGAGACACGAGGCAGGGCATAGTGTTATAGAGTGCCTTTATAATAAATAGAAGTAGAAATCTGGGGAGAGGGAAGATCCGGGAGTGAGAGAAGGAGGAGGACTCCAGGGGCCAGCCACCCAGCTACACAGCCAGACATGGAATAAGAAAGAGAAGATATACAGAAATAGAGAAAGGTAAAAGCCCAGAGGCAAAGGGTAGACAGGATAATTTAAGTTAAAAAAAGCTGACTAGAAACAAGAGAAGCTAAGGCCAAGCGTTCATAAGAAAGAATAAGACTCTGTGATTTATTTGGGAGCTGGGTGGTGGGTCCCCAAAGAACTAAAGAGTAAATAAAAAAAATACCAACTACAGTGCAGGGCTGGGGACAGAGACATGAGGCAGGGCACAGGGCTGGGGACAGAGAGCAGGGTGTAGCGGCAGAGTGCAGGAGTCATGGGAGAGGGGTCAGAGACAGGGGTTGGACAGGGAGTACCTTGAGGAACTTGATGGCAAGTTCAGCCAGGTGCAGAGACCAGCATCTCCTGTGGTCCCCCAGAGGCCCACAGTCCAGGAAGCTCAGCTCGTGCCCAAACACTTTGAAACTCAGCTGGCAGCTTGGTGCCCGTCTTGCCCTATACCACTGGGCTACCTGAGAAAGAACCCGGAATGAAGATGGAGAAACTTGGGGTGAGCCAGGCAAGGCCTCTGGAGTGGGAGGGAGGGGGGGGCTGCTAGAAAGGTCAAGGGTGTGTGGGGCCCAGCCCACCAGGCGCTCTCTCCCACACATGTTCTTTGATGTGCACAGTAGTGTCCATGGCCCAGTGCAGGTGTGAACACGAAGTCAGCATGGATGAGCCGTGATGAGTCCACTCGGGACTGCAGCTGCTTCCCTGCTTCCCCTTCGGCACCCCCGTAGGATTCGGCCCAGCCACCCGAGCGGCACTCAGGTCCACATGATCACCTAGTCCCTCACCATTCCTCACGCTATGATGTAGACTTTATTCCTAACATTGAAAGTTAGGAGATTTTATATAGAATCCAAACCCACGGCTTCTTTGAAGACAGAAATATTAGTTTGTCTACCCACCCCTCAGTAAGGGGTAACCAGAGCCAAGAAGCAGCTGCTGGTGTGTGGATGGCTGTTCTTCTGTGCACCACAGTCCCTGCCCACCCTGCGGTCTTGCCAACATGGAGATCGGGTATCTGTTGTTACTCTCTTTGTCTTAGCAAAATACATCTTGGCATGTGAGTATGAAACATGAGAAAATAACAGACTACAAAGAGTGCATTCTAAGACAAAAATGTTTGTTTTGTTTTTGTTGAAGAGGGTCCCAAGTAGCCCAGACAGGCTCTAACCCATCATGGGGCTGAGGCTTGCTTGAAAACTCCTCCGCCTTCTAAGTGCTAAGGTTACAGGCATATGCCACCATGCCCAGCTAGAAAGAAGTGTTTATTCCTAGCCCACCTGGGCTTTGGGCTAACATCTGGTCTATGTATAAACATGTCAGTACACACCCAAGCCACCCACGCTGCTGGCTCTCAGATGTACACAGACATGGCATTTTACAAGAGCAAACGCCGCAGGCAGAGTGCGTGCCCATCATGGTCCCCGCCCTCCAGAATACACATGAGAACCTGTGCCCAGAGTCTCTGCTAGGACAATAATTAGCAATGGACCTGATCACTCAACTGAAGACAGGCTTCCAACTACAAGGCACATACCCTCAGACATGCACACACATACCACAAAAGCACACCCAGGTCCCTTACAGCACAATTTTTCATTTCATTTTATCTTTTGAAGTGGTCTCATGTAACCCAGGCTGCCCTCAAACTTGAACTTCTGATCCTCCTGCCTCCATTTACCGAGTGCTAGCACCACCTCCACATCTGCTTTTACATGGTGCTAGGGGTCCAGCATGCACTGGAGAGGTGGGACAGGGGTTGTCAGTGTGAGGCCAGCCTGGGTTACATCTTATCTCAAATAAAATAAAAAAAAAATTTAAAATACCACAGGGGCTGGGAAATGACTCAGTCAAGGAAGTACTTGACAGAGCAGGAAGACCTGAGTCTGGGTCCCCAGCACTCAGTGTGCCCCTTAATCACTGTGCTGGGGAGGCGGAGTCTGGAGAACACCTGGGCCAGCCGCCCTAGTGGAGCAGGTGAACTCCAGGGTCAGAGAGAAGCTGTGTCCCCAAAAACAAGGTAGAGGGCTGGAGAGATGGCTGGGCAGCTGAGAGCACTAGGTTCAGTTCCAGCACCCCCATGGAGGCCAAGAACTCTCTGGAAGTCCAGTTCCAGGGGATTTGATGCCCTCTTCTGACCTTTATGGTTACTGCACATATGGTGCACACACATACATACAGGCCAACACTCAAATATGAAATTAATTTAAAAAATAAGGTAGAGACGTGATGGAAGAAGATGCTCAGGGTCAACACATGCACACACAAACACATGCACACACATATGCACAAATACACATGCACACACATGCAAGCACATACATCTACACACACATGCATGCACACACACATATACAGAAAAGTGAAAGAAAACCCCAAATTAAGCAACGAAACCATTCCCACTAGAAGAGACTAAAAAGACACACCATAAACTGTGAGATAGTGTTTCCAAGTCACATATCTGATAACAGGAGTTATTTCTAAAATAAAGAATTCCCAAAACCCTGTAAAAAAAAATAAATAACCCAACTGGGCAGTGGTGGCACACACCAGGAGGCAGAGGCATGCGGATCTCTGTGAGTTCAAGTCCAGCCTGGTTTATAGAGTGAGTTCCAGGACAGCCAGGGCTACACAAAGAAACCCTGTCAAAAAAGAAGGAAGGAAGGAAGGGAGGGAGGGAGGGAGGGAGGGAGGGAGGAAGGGAGGAAGGAAGGAAGGAAGGAAGGAAGGAAGGAAGGAAGGAAGGAAGGAAGGAAGGAGGAGAAAAGAAGCCAATAAAATAAAAAATATCTAATATCTGAATATACATTTCAGCAAAGACGACAGCTGGCTAGCAGAACTGTCCACAAGGCTGGCACAATGGCTCAGGCACTTGCAGCCTGATGACCCCATCCACATGGTGGAAGGAGAGGACCAACAATCACAAGTTGTCCTCTGACCTCCACACACATTTTGTGCCATGTGCTTGTGAGTATGCACACATACACACGTAATAAAAATAAATACACATGGCTGGGCATGGTGGTGCGCACATGAAAGGCAGAGACAGGCAGATCTCTGTGAGACTGAAGCCAACTGGTATACATGGTGAGACCTTGTTACAAAAATATATATAAAATAAAATGATAAAAAAAAAAGGTTCATCACCATTTCATTAGGGAAATGCAGATTAAAGTAAGACACTAGCCTGGCAGGATGGAGCAGACCTGAGATCTCAGCACTAGGAGGCTGAGGCAGGAGAATCACATGTCTGAGGGTAGCCATGGGCTAAAGAGTAAGTTCCAGGCCAGCCTGAGCCCAAGAGGGTTTGGGGTCAACCTAAGCCACATAGTGAGACCCTGTCTTAAAAAAAAGAAAAGAAAAGAAAAAAAGAAAGAAAGAAAGAAAGAAAGAAAGAAAGAAAGAAAGAAAGAAAGAAAGAAAGAAAGAAAGAAAAGGGGGGAAGGCTGGACTAGTTAAGTGGTAGAGTGCTTTCCTAGCATGGGAAAGGCCCTGGGTTCTACTCCCAGTCCTGGGCGGGGACAGGGGGCACCACACAGCCCTGGATGAATGAAACCGAGCTAGAGCAAGTGCAAGCTTTAAATACATGTCAAAATTTACGTGACATCTGAGGAAACGCCAACAGTCTACAGCGGCACACAGCTGCTCAATAGCTCCCAGGGCGGAAGCAGGACAGGGGGAAGAGTATTATAGAAGATGAAGATGTGTGTAAGATGAGCATGGTGGGCCTCCACTGTGAGCCCATCAACAAAGAGGCTGAGACAGGAGGATTCCAAGTTGGAGGCCAGCCTGGGCTACAGAGAAAAACTATTTCAAAGAAAAAAATCAAAAAGGCTCCTGTGAGCATGATAGGTCATCAGCTTTCTGGTGAGGGTGACACCAGTACTCTCAGGTCATTGTGTGTGTGTGTGTGTGTGTGTGTGTGTGTGTGTGTGTGTGTGTGAATGTGTGTATGTGTGTGTGAATGTGTGTGTGAGTGTGTGTGAGTGTGTGTGTGTGTGTGTGAATGTGTGTGTGTGAGTGCGCACGCGTGCGTGCACGCACATGCACTTGTAAGCCAGGGGTCAACATCAGCTGTCTTCTTCAACTCTGCTCTCCACTTTATTCTTTGAGGCAGAGCGTCTCACTGAAGCTGGAGCTTCCTGATTGGGCTAGGCCGTCTAGCCACTCAGTGCTGGCCTCTCCACCCCAGCACTGGGGTTACAGGTGACTGCCTCTGCACCAGCTTTAAAACACTAATTTTAAAGCCAGGAGTGATTGGTGCCATCAGAAGTTAGACCAGGGGTCACCTTGGTTAGGGATGGGTCCTGACTAGAAGAAAAGGTTCTCTGGGGTACTGGCCTCACTGGTGCAAGAGGTGAAGACGCACATCCTGATGGGGCTTTGGGACTTTCCTGTGTAGAGGTTACACTCAGACAAACACCTTCTTGGCACCAGGTAGGCCTGGGCAGCAGGTGCCCACAAGGGATGCATGGACACCTGCAGTCTTCCCAGGAGCCCATGCTGGCATCTGGGTCACTGGGTGGGGGACAGGGTGGTCAGAGCACACCAGATTTATTACCTTCTCCTGGAGGTCCTTCATCTTTCTGGATCTTTCTCCTGGACAGTCAGAGCTGTCCAGGTCTGGCTCTGGCCCCCAAGAATTCTCTGGCTCAGCCTCTCTCTTTTCTTCCTGCCTCCAGGATTTGGGGCCCAGTAGACTGCGGATGATGTCTTCAGCATTTTCCAGCCGGAGTCCCAGCTAGAGAGAGAAACCAGGCCATGAATGAGTAACCCAGTCACACAGGTAATCAAGGGTACTCCTACAGACTGGAACAGGGACCTAGGAGGCTAGCCTGGAGCACTCAGGGCTTCCTAGGGACTACCTGGGCTCAGGAAACAGGGCACAACCTTGAAATTTTCAGGCAAAATTTCCTGTGGATTCTTCGGGGGCTTCAAATACCACCTCCTCTGGGAAGCCTTCCTTCTCACATCCCCATCCCAGGCCATACACCCCCACCTGGGTTTCCAGCACACAGCAATAAGATAACACCCAGACTCAGGCGTGGGAATACCCTTGAGGGGTCTGGGGACTCAGGAATTATCCATGAGGCACCCACTAGTCCGGATGACTCTCAGAAGCCGGTGGATGAACGATGAGCCCTTCCTCTGGCTCCCCTCCCGTCCGAGCATCCCTCATCCCCCTGTTCCCTCACCTCTCCTCCTTCCTGCACATTTATGAGCTGTCCACCCACCTGTCCATCTTCTTTCCTCCTGCCCCCCACCCAGACACCTGGTTTTCCTTATTTTCACCTCCTCTCCTTTCCCTCCCGCCATCCAGCTCTCTTTATGGTGTTGGAGAAAAATCACAGGGGTGCTACCCCCAGCCAGCAGAGTCTGACTGACAGGCTCTGGTCTCCCTCAACCAGAAAGGGAGAACGCAGAGGACTCGTCCTGCACACAGACTCCAGGGCCTTGGGGCCAAATGTCAGGACATCACAACAAGCCCTAGGACACCAGCCTCAGAGGTCTTCCCTCTGCCCTCCCACTAAGTTGGAGAGCTTGCCTAGCGTGCACTAGGGTTCCTGCTCCAGCACCATAAGAGGGGAAGGAAGGAAGGAGAGAAAGAGAGAGGGAGGGAGGGAGGGAGTGAGGGAGCGAGGGAGGGAGGGAGGAAGGGAGGAAGCAAGGGAGCAAGGGAGCGAGGGGAAGAAAGAAATTGTCTGTCTTTCACTGTTGCGGCACATTCATCCATTCCTCATGGTGACAAGTAAGGGCTGTTTAATATATGCTGCTCCTCTCTGTCTCCCACCCCCCTCCACTCTGCTCCTCTCTGTCTCCCACCCCTCCACTCTGCTCCTCTCTGTCTCCCACCCCTCCACTCTGCTCCCCACCCCTCCCTCCACTCTGCTCCTCTCTGTCCCCCAGCCCTTCCTCCACTCTGCTCCTCTCTGTGCTCCCCACCCCTCCCTCCACTCTGCTCCTCTCTGTCCCCCACCCCTCCCTCCACTCTGCTCCTCTCTGTCCCCCACCCTCCCTCCACTCTGCTCCTCTCTGTCCCCCACCCCTCCCTCCACTCTGCTCCTCTCTGTACCCCACCCCTCCACTCTGCTCCTCTCTATGCCCCCACCCTGTTCCTTGTGAACACAACTCTTCTCTTCTGGGACCTTTGCACTCACTAGTATCCTGCTTCGCAGACACTCTCTGACCTCAGCTCTGCACAGGTCCCCTTGACTGAACCTAGAGTCACCATCCATGGAAACACACCTCTGGACCCATCCATCAGGTATTTCCAAAGAGCTAAAGAGAGAAAGGAAGACCCGCTCTAAAGTAGCTCCGTTCTACAGGCTGGAATCTGGTCTGAAAAAAAAGGAGAAAGTCTGAGCCAGTGATACGGTTCAGCAGATAAAGGGACTTGCAGCCTTGGCTGATGATGTGAGTTCTATCCCTCAAACCCATTGGAAGGAGATACTTGACTCCCGCCCTCCACATGCACGAAGTGGTGCCCATATGTTCTACCCCTGACAATAAATCAATGTTTTAAAATAAAAAACAGAGAGCAAGCTGTGCGCCCGCATATGTGTGCATTTATATGTGTGTGCCCACATCCATACACATGCACACACATTACGTGCTTCCCAACTGTGGGTGCAATGTGGCCAGCCACCCACACTTCTGCCGCCACCATGACTTCCCACCATAATGGACTGTACTATCGAATTGAGCCTTTCCTTCACTTCATCTTGCCATGGATCTCGTCGTCATAGCAACAAGAAATTTAATACAATGTCCATCCGTCAGGTCTCAGCTCAAACCTCATGTCCCCAAATAAACAGTTTAAAGTTGCTGTGGTCACTTTCAGCCGTCTCCCTCTCTTGTAAGACACTTTCAGAACAACACTGCCCACCATCTTCATGAGACCAGCTGTGTCTGCTCACAAATGGTCACTCCTGGGCTTGTTGACAGTTGACCCCTCACAGAAGGGGTGAAGAGAGTGATTGTTCCTCCCAGCCAGTTATATGCAATTCTGTCCCAACCGCATGTGGCCTCTTGGCCTTAGAGAGGGGCTAAGGAAGGCTGGGGACAGGACATCTATGCGGTCAAGGAGGAGCCATCATCCACACCAGGTGCAGACCTTCCAGCATGGCTGCTCTGCAAGTAAGCTTAATGAATTCGTTGGTTCCTCAGCATGAACTCTGGTGAACTCAAACTTTGGTTTATCATTAGGATTTTCGATGGAGGAGGTAGAAGTTGTTTAGTACTCCCCCACCCAGGGAGAAAACTCCCACAATAGCCTCTCAGAATGGAAAGTACCAGGAGAGCAGGGACCATGCCTTAACTGTTCATCACCATGTATCCAGAGCCAAGCATATTGCTTGGTACATGTCAGAGGAGGAATATTTCTGGGATGGACAGTAGGTAGATAGATGGATAAATGTAGGTGGATGGGTAGGTGGGTAGAATGTGGACAGACGAATTGATGGAGACAAATGGAAGGTGGGAATACAAATCGTGGATGAGTGAATATGAGTGATAGATGGAGAAAGGAATGGATGAGTGGGGTGGATTAGGATAGACAGATGGATCAGAGAGATGAGTGGAAGGGTAGATGGATGAGTGGGATGGATGGATAGATGGATGGATAGATGGATGGATGGATGGATGGATGGGTGGATGATGGATGAAGAGGGATGAGTGAGAGGGTGGATAATGAAAGGGGTGAGCTGGATGGAAGGATGCTTGGATAACACGTGTGGACAGATGTATGGCTGTTATCCATGGGCAGGTTAGATGGGTCAAAATGACAGATGGAATATAGAACAACAGAAGTGAGGGACAGGTGGACAGACGGATGGACAGATGGGATCACTCCTTGCTCTGCCTCCAGGACAGGCCCTAGGGAGATGGCAAGCGTAGCAATCTTACCTCCTGCAGGTTGAAGGCCCGACCAGCAGCATGGACAGTGAGGTTTACCACGGCAGAAGAAAGGAGGAAAGAGCCGGAGGAGAAGAGGAAGGTCCTCTCCAGGTTGCCTCCCAGGCTGCCAGATGCTAAGGGAAAAGAGGATCCTGGGAGCTAAAAAGAGAGGCTACACCCACAGTGTGTCCTGCCCCAGGAGAGGGTTCTCCATCGTCTCCTCCACCCAGTGAAGGCTGATGGGGAAGCCAGAGCACCCCTCCACACCCTACACTTCCCAGGATGGCTGAGGTGGTTCAGGGACCTCAGCTGAAAAGACTTCTGTGGCCTCCCCACTGCCCACACGGAGACCTAACACAGGCCCTGTGCAGCAGCACAAGCATTTCCACTACGCTCAAGGCCTCTACTTTTTGAGTCAGGTTCTCACTGAGCTGTCCAGGCTGGCCCTGGGCAGCTCTATGTCACCCCGGCGAGAGAAAGAGTGCCCTTAGGCCCTGTGTTCTTGGAGACTGGAGCTCTGGGGTCCCCAGGCCTTGTGGCCCCAGGTGAGCCGTACTTGAGCGGAAAGTGACATCAGAATAGGAGGAGTGTTTCCAGGTCTCCGTCTGGAACTGCTGACTGAGGATGTCCTCAGGGAGGGAGTCCCGAAGGTCACATTTCAGGGGATCATCCGTCTCCAGCAGCTGCAGGATGTGGCTCCACACAAAGGAGCCCACTGGGGCAGAGCAGCATCAACAGACGCACAGTTAGCCACTGGCCAAGGTTCTCGGACTCAGCCCCGGCCTGCCACACCCTCATGCCAGGGCTGCTCAGGACCCTGCAGCCTGAAGCTAACAGGAGTAGGACCCAGCCTGTGTACAAAATTCTAACAAGTTTCCTTGAAGGTAAAGGAAAAGTATGAAGTGGGACACCTTGGCTTGGAAGTCAGACCCGCATCTGAACCCCAGTTCAGCTCCACAGATACGAGCTGTGTTACCTCAAGACGGTGCTACCACCTCTCTGTACCTCATCTGTGAAATGGGGATTCTGAGCTGCATGTCAAATCCTCATTCAACTCAGAGCCTTTTAAAGCCTTATGTGTACACAGGTATGCATGTATGTGCATGTGTGTAGAGGCGAGGGGACAACTGCAGATATTTCTTGGGCGCTATCCACTTGTTTTGGGGCAAGGTTTCTCACTTTTCTCTGGAGCTTGCAGATTCTGCTAGGCTGGCTAGCCAGCCAGTGAGCTTGAGAGATCCACCTGTGCCCCCCTCCGCAGCACTGGGTTACAGTGTGGCCAACATACCCTGGACACGTGGTCTCTGGAGAATGAAGCCAGGTCCTCACACTTACTCAATAGGCACTTGACTGGCTGAGCTACCCCCAGGCCTTGCTTCTATTACTTCTAAGTGCACTGGAGATGCTCACACTAGCTCTCTGAGCCTCAGCTTCCTCATCTGTGAAATGAAGTAACATTTCTCAGGGGGCTGTTGGCAAAGGTCAGTCAAGGCCAGAGCCAGAACCCGAGAGTCTAATTATCTCAGAGCAGACAGAGGGGTGATGTGTGGTCCATGATGGAGACCCCGCCAGCGTCCTGCAGAGGCAGGATGAAATGGGTACATGTGTATGGGATATTGCCCAATGGGAATCCTGGCGTAAGATAATGTCCCAGAAGGCACAGCTGGAAGCTTCTCAAACATCTGGCCTTGGAACAGGGCTGACTTTGGGGGGCAGGACACCCATTTATCCCACTGGCCAGCATACAGCCTGGTATCTACAGCCCCTGGCTGATCCCTTGGAAGCTGAGCAGGCTGATTACTATGATTCAAGACAAAGTCCCTACATCACCCCCTTCCTCATCCCCAAGCCTGAGACTAGGCTACATCTTCAAATGACCCTACTTCCACAGAAGGTCATTGGAACATGGGACTGGGTTGTTGTTTTGTTTAGTTTTGCGGTGTGGAAGACGGAGCCAAAGGCCACATTCTGTGTGCAAGGCGAGAGCCCTGTCGCTGAACCGTATCCCTGGCCCTGCATTTACTTGAAGTGAACACACCACTTGCATAGGTGGTTTGGTTTCAGGAAAACGTCAAGTCACCTCAGGCAGAGGTGCAGGCAGCCACTTTGGGTTATTGGTGCTAATGGCTCAAAACTGGAAACGGCCTCCACCCCTCGGTGGAGACAGGTAAAACAGATGGGGGTGCACATGGGTACTATTTGCGTGTGCTTGTCCCTGTGTTACAAAGATATTTGTGATTGGCTGGCTGGTTGTTTGACTGAAGTGCTGGAGACAGAACCCAAGGCCTTACATCCGCCAGGCAAACTCTCTAGCGCTGTGTTGAAGTTTTAATGCCACCCTAGAAAGTTGCTCTCAGGGAATACGTTCCTGGGTTGGGGGAAGAAGGCCTTCACTGTCTACTCACTCATCTTCCTGCCCTGCCCTTTCAAACATGGCTGTAGAGAGAACAGAAAAAGGGCTGTCCTCTCACACCATCCCCACATCCTCACGTCCCCCTCAGCGTACTCTGAGGCACATGCTCTCCCCATTTCACAGACAGAATCAAAGGCTCACAGCAATGTGTCCCTCTCCTGGGACACACAGGCAAGGAAGAGTTGTGCTGGGGTTGGACCCCAGATGTTAACATGCTATGCACTGCATATGTTTTTAAATTTTAATTTCAGTGCAGGATGAAGGCCAGGCCTTTCATGTTAGGCAAGTGGTCTACCACTGAGCCCCAGTCCCACCCCAGCCCTACCCAGCCCCACCCCAGCCCCAGCCCCAGCCCAGCCCCAGCCCCAGCCCAGCCCCAGCCCCAGACCCAGACCAGACCCAGACCAGTCCCAGACCAGTCCCAGACCAGCCCCAGACTAGCCCCAGACCAGCCCCAGACCAGCCTTTGTTCTTTGGAGACAGGGCCTGGAACTCATGATTCTTCTACCTTATCACCTCTAGTACAAGAATTACAGATGTGCACCATCATATCTGGCCAGTTGTTCCTGGGCTTGTGTGCTGTGGAATGGTCTGTATGTCAAGTGTGTTGCTGATTGGTCAATAAATAAATCACTGATTGGCCAGTGGCCAGGCAGGAAGTATAGGCGGGACAAGGAGGAGAAAAAAGCTGGGAAGTGGAAGGCTGAGTCAGAGAGACACTGCCAGCCACCATGATGACAAACAGCATGTGAAGATGCCGGTAAGCCACGAGCCACATGGCAAGGTATAGACTTATAGAAATGGATTAATTTTAAGCTGTAAGAACAGTTAGCAAGAAGCCTGCCATGGCCATACAGTTTGTAGCCAATATAAGTCTCTGTGTTTACTTGGTCGGGTCTGAGCGGCTGTGGGACTGGCAGGTGAGAGAGATTTGTCCTTCTTGTGGGCCAGGCAGGAAAACTCTAGCTACACTTGTGTTTTTGTTTAGTCAGCAGAATTTGTCTTATATTCACACCCCAAGCTCAGAGTTCCCCCGTTTAAAGGGAACTCACTGATCCCCAAGGGGTCTAGGATTGGTATCACCATCTTTCTGTCTTGGTGGTTCTCTCTTTCTCATATCAGGGTCTCCTGTAGACCAGGCTGGCCCTGGGTGACTGTACAGAACTGCTGTGATCTGGCCAGAGTGAGCAGACCTTGGTGAGGCTCAAGGGAGCTGAGGACCTGAGAGAAGGTCTTTTCCCTAGTTATCCATGGGCAGGATGGGGGCTGGAGTTGCCATGTGGGGAAACACACTGGTCAATTGTCCAGTACAAATAAAGATGTAGAGGGTGAGGGGACTCCTAACCACACTGCCCCACCCCAAGAGACACATGGCACAGCCCCTCCATAACACCCCATACTGCCCTACTCACCCTGGGTAGACCGCTCGGTTGCCTGTGTGTGCCGCACCTGGGCAAACACCTCCTCACTGGGGCACCTCATCAAAGCCAGGTAGGCATTGATATGGAGCTCTGTGTCCTCCTCAGGAGCTTGGTAAGGTGAGAGAGCACGGACCTCTGGCTTGGGAAAGATAGCCATCATTAAGCACTCACCCCCATAATGCCCTTGTTCCTACAGCTGACCCTGTACCCTACTGTGAGAGGTAGTGGGGCCACAACCCAGGTCTTCTGCAAGAACAACAAATGCTCTTAAGTTCTGGGTTATCTTTAATATCTTTTGTTATTTGTGTGTGCTTGCTTATTTGAATTTATGTGCATCATGTGTGTATACACATGCATACATGTTTAAATGCCACAGGTCAACACTGAAGACGTTGTCTCAGTCACTTTCCTCCTCGTTTTTTAATTTTATTTTATCTGTATGAGTGTTTTGCCTGCTTGTATGCTTGTACACCACATGCGTGTTTGGTGCCTGTGACACCAAACACCAGAGGAGGGCATTGGATCCCCTAGAACTGGAGTTACACATGGTTGTGAGCTGCCTTGTGGGTGCCGGGACCTGAACCCAGGTCTTCTGCAAGAGCAACAAGTGCTCTTAACTTCTGAGACATCTCTCCGGCCCCTCTCTGCCTTATTTATTGTTTTATTTATGTGTGTTTCCTTGCATGAGTTTCTGTGCAGCATGAGTGTACAGGAGCCCATGGAGGCCAGATTCCCCGGAACTGGAGTTACAAATGGTTGTGAGCCACCATATGGGTGCTGGGAACTGAACCCAGGTCCCCTGTGAAGGCAGCAGAGCCTTTTCTCCAGCAGTCCTCAGCTTATTTTTAAGAAGATTTACATAATGTTTACTTAAGGACTCTCACTAAGCCTGGAGCTTAGCGGTTCAGCTGGACTGGCTGGCCAGCAAAGCCCATGGATTCTCCCATCTTTGTTCCCTGCCCAGAGCTGGGACGACAGGCATGGCCCACCATGCCCAGCTTTTATGTGGGTGCTAGGGATGAAACTCAGGTGCCTACACTTGCGAATAGGCACTTCACTAGCTGAACCATCACCCCAGCCATCTTCTTCTCTCCCCACCAATGCTCTAGGTACAGTTACAGCGGGAGGCCTGAGGACATCTGGAAGAGAACGTAGTAGATGAGGCTAACTAGCAGACCAGATACCAGACCACAGAGAGCTCAGCAGTTCATGGGTAAGGACCTAACCTTGACTGAGTGGCAGACAGGTGGGCCAGCTTTTCCCATAATGACACAGACAATAATTGTCTTGGCCTTTGCAGCTTCTCTTGCCAAGATTCCACTCAGCAGTTGTAGCAGCAAAGTAGTCACAGATAGCCCATAGCTATCTGTATACCGATAAAGTTTTATTTACAAGAGAAGATAGCAAGCCAAGAGGTGGCCCACAGTCTTCCAGTGCTGGTACCCATGGGTTTGGACCACATGGCAGTATCAGAAATCAAATACTTATGTGTGGGTTTATTTGGTGAATAGTCCGCTGCCCACACTAAACACAGGTCCTAGAGGTCAGAGGCGAAGTATGTCCTCACACGGGTACCCAGGCAGGCACCCAGCACACGGGACCGGCTCAGCACACATGTAATGATTTCAAAGGAAGAGGTTAATTCACAGCCCAACTGCAGCAAGAGGGAGAACACCAGGACTCACGTCTGCAGAGCAAGGGATCCTCCGGAAGGCCTGGAGAGCCGATCTCCGGAGAGACGCCCCTCAGGGATGTGCAGGCGCTCAGCATAGGGGCGAGAGCTGCTGCTGCCAGACCAGCATTGCCGATGGCCTTCAGTACAAGCTGAAGCTGCAAGATCGTGGCCGTGGGGTGGACCGTGAGGCCTGGAAGGGTCCCCCGCCCCACCCACTTGTCCAAGGATGACCTGCCAGGCAAGACCTGAACCTAGTGTTGGGACACTAGCCATGCTCACCTGACCAGCATCCATAGGCTCCAGGAAGCTGCAGTTCACACCCAAGGCCTCTCCCAGAATCTTCACAAGGGCGCCAACTCCAGGCAGCTGTTAGCAGTGCTCATCCAGAGCAGCACAGAGGTTGTGTACCAGAGCCGAGATGCCAAGGAAGGCCCCTGGGCTGGCCCCTGGAGACTGCAACAGTGTCTAGGGATGAACAAGAAGGCTGGTAAGTGATGTATGAAGGTCCTCAGTCCTCTGCAACCCTGAGTCAACCTGGCACTCCCTAAGCTCGCAGCAGCCTGGTCCCTACCTCCTGCTGTGGATGAGGGACTCTGCAGTGACTAGTTTCTAGAGAGGTCCCAGGGGTCCCGGGTGTGTGCCCAGGACAGAGATCTATATTCTTAGGCTACATTCATGTAATGTCTAGGGGCATCTGGGGCCTCACAACAGGAGTTAGGAGGGCTAGGGTGTAGCTCGGTGACATAGCACCTGTCTAGCATGTGCAAGGTCCTTGATTCGATGCCCAGCATCAGAAAAAAAAAAAAAAACTAGTGAGAATGTCACTGCTGGATGTGGTGGTGTAGGCCTGTAGTTGTAGCAGTAGGAGAGCTGAGGCAGGAGAAGCAGGGGTTCGAAACCAGCTGAAACCAATAGTCAGATGCTCTTTCCAAAGAGATGAAGCAAAGCAACAGCCAAGAATGGCAGCAGCTGAAGGAGGTAGGCGGGAGCTGTTGTCCTGATCCAAGACCAGGGGTCCTGCTGGATGCCTCTCATGGCTAAGACAACCCACAGCAGTTACCCAGTCCCACCCTACGCCAGCAGCACTGAGTTGAATGACTCTGGTCCAAGCTGCCAGCTTGAGTGAGCAGGGTAAAGGGCCCTAAACAGAAGCTGAGTAGAGAATCTCTCAGGTGGCTCACAGGGTCAGGCCACCTCACACATGGCAGAACAGCCCCTGAGCAAGAACAAGCCAAAGTTCTCTCTGCACAAGTGATGCATGAGCCAGTGACCTGGACAGACTGCTGGACTCCCACCTGGGGAGCTGTACAAGAGAGAAGTCCTCTTCCAGAGACCAGGGGTCCCCAAGGGCAGGCCAGTGTACCCAGGGAGGCACCCCTGGGACACTGAGAGGCCTAGGCTGGGGGCTGGAATCAGCTCAGGTGTGTCATGAAGACAACCGGCCCCCTAGCTCTGTCAGAAGGCTTCTTGGAAGTATGGACCACCCCTCTACCTTTGTTTTGATGTAATTTCTCTAAATGCAAGCTTGAGTCTCTTGATTCTTGGACTATCTTGGTCTAATCACCAGCTTGGAAGCTGCCTGTGAGTTTAGTAACAGGCTCCCACGCCGAGTGTGCTTTCCAGCACACACAGCCAGTCTCCAGCTCACGCCCTGCCCTCACTGCACACCAGCCTCTTCTGCCATGCCTCTCTTCCACACACGCTCTTATCAATTCTGTTTGCTGCTGGGGAAGCCTCTCAGAGAGGTCAAGGACCTGCCTCACGTTGCCCAGCCTGTAGGTGATGAAGCCCTGCCTTAACCCTCGGGTTGGGCTGCCACGCTCAGCTCTTGCTGCTTTTCAAAACAGCTCTGGGCTCAGTCCTGGAAAAAAAGGAACAGGTCCTGGGGCCCCGGGTGTAAATGCTAGCCTGAGACATCCAGTGCTGACAGAGCGGAGAAAGAGTGTAGTGGGCATTGTTCTTCTGTGGATGCAAGATTGCCCACTGGTCCACAGAGCATGCAAGGTACAAGGTGTTCACAGGGAGGGCCCACCAACCTCTCTACCAGCAGGAGTTTTCAGAATTTCAGCATTTATATTTATGCATGTATGTGCGTATGTGTGTGTGTGTACATGTAAAAGAGAGAGGATGTGTATATGAAATTTGTATGTATAAATGTATGTGTGAATATTGGTATATGTATATCTATGTGTGAATGTGTGTAATGTATGTGAATGTGTATTAATGTATATAAAGGTATATGTACATGAGCGTGCTCCTAATAACTAAGCTATCTCTCCAGCTCTACAGGGGCCCTTAGAATTGCCTTACACACATCATGTCATTTCTCACCACAAACCTAAATCAAAAGAACTAGGTCCCTCCTCAGTTCCCATACCAAAGCCAGTCTCAGCGGGCTAAGGGGACGGCTCAGAGACAACCCCACATAAACACTGATGGAATGGCAACCCTCCCATCACTGTGGCACTCTGAAGGAAGAGACAGAGGACCCTCAGAGCAAGCAGGCTTTCGAGACTAGCCTGCACCAGTGAGTTCTGGGCTGCCTCTGTGAACATGCACCTGCACACATGCAAACCCACACCTGCACACATGCCAACATACATCCATGTGCACATTTTTTTAGAAAGGTCCAGAGGGGTTGAGTCTCTGCTCCACATCACACAACAGGGATACACATCGCTGGAATTCAAATCCAGGCCTCACTGGTATGGTGGCACACACCTAGTTCCAGCACTTGGGAAGCAGAGGCAGGATGATGCGTAGTTTGCCGGTAGCCTGGGCTCCATAACAAGTTCCAGGCCAGCCTGGGACATACACCAAACTTGGCTCCCTTCATATGAAAACCAGAGCTGTGGCAGTAAATCCTGCCTTGAATATAGCACCATGTTTCAGCTGCATCCCTGGGCCACGAAGGGAAAACATAATTCCAGGGCGGGAGCAGATCACCCTCATGTGTCCAGCAACCCAGCCAAGGAGGGAAGTCGGGGCTGGGGGGTCATGGGAACTCACCAACAGTGTAAGCACCATGGCATCTGTGGGCTTCGGGATGAAGGCCAGCGACCACAGCCATGCCTCAGCCTGATCTGCCTCCACCTCCCTAGCCAAGCTGTTTCATGAGGCCCACACAGTTCTGGGTGCCACAGGAAGGCAGAGCGTCTACCAGTGGATGCCTGCGGAGAGCAGTGCTCTGTCACTGACCTTGCGGCAGCCTTTGGTCACACGGGGACAAGCCAAGGCTGGGGACAAGGGAGGGACAGACCCAAACTCTCTGAGGAAGGAGCCATGCTGGGCCTGTATTCATTTTGCTGTGCCCAGCTGGCAAACGTAAGAGCCTTGTTCACCCTCTGCCAGGACCCGCCAAGGGGATGATGAGGCCCTGGGTGGCCAGTGGTTTCCAGTTTAAGCATCTAATGCTTTCAGCCCAACACCAAGCAATGGGTGACTTGACTGATTTTATTATCTTATTTCATAGAGCTGGGGACGGAGCCCAGGGCCTCACACACTGGATAAGTGCTCTCCTGGGCTACTGCTCTGCATTGTTTTGATTTTCCATTTTGAGACAGAATCTCACTAAATTTAGGCTGGCCTTGAACTTACTCTGTACCCAGGCCAGCCTTGGATTCATGATCCTCCTGCCTCAGCCTCCTGTGTAGCTGAGATTATAAGCCTGGATAAGGGGTTTATTTATTTATTATAAGCAAAGGATTTATTTTCCTTAACTATTTGTATTAAGACTGAAGAAAGGTTAGAAGTCTCCAGAAAGATGTTGAGGTGTCCTCTTGTATGGGGTTGGCAGTGTCTGGAGTGGGAACAATGACGGTATGGATGGCTTCTCAGGTCATAGCCATCACCCATGGGCCTGGAGCTGCAGGAGACTGTAGGGTGCACAGATGGAGACAACAGCGCCCCCAACATTCTGCACACCACCCACTCTGTAGGGGAGTCTCAGCTTGCTCAACCGGGAGATGGGAATGTGGTGACAAAGACTTGCTCCAGGGCTCAGTAATTCCCCAGGGAGACATGCTGTGGGCTGAGGGCCATCCCCCAAACCATTTTCCTTGTTCATCTGTGGGGCTAGCCTGGGGTAGGGGCAAGGGCAACAAATACTCAAGAGAGTATCTGCCCTCTTGAAACATATATACCTGAGAAAGGCCTCCCCACCATCTGACCCAGAGATCCAGGTAGACATATGAACAGCGTCTGCAAGGATAGTGATGGGGATAAGTACAGGCCCCTAGGTTCAAGTCTCCATCCTAAGGCTGGCATGGTGGCACAAGCCTGTAATCTCAGCATTTAGGAGAATGAGACAGGAGGATTGCTCTAAGTTCCAGGCCGGCTGAACTAAACAGTAAAACAAATAACCCTCCTCTGCTGTGTGACTTCAGGCAAGTGTCCTAAGTGTTCTGTGCCTCAATTTACACATCCAAAGAGTAGAAATACAGCAGCACTTGCCATGGGGTACTTTGAGGGCTCAGTGAATGGGTAGCAACCGTGGCCATAAAAGTCATGTGCTCCTTCTCATGTTATATGGTCATTTTATGAAGGGCAGGGAGCTTCCCTGAGGTGACCCAGCCTGGAGTCCCTGGAGTGAGGTCCTCAGAGAGACCCCTGGGTCCCCGACACCCTTTGCTGGCCCCAGCTCTGAGGGTGGGAATGAGGTTGAGGTGGGATTCCAGCCTGCAGCACCCCATACTGGACCCAAGGGGCTTCCCTTGCTAATCCCTGAGTTTCTACAGACGCTGTACCAGGGGGAACAGCTCCATCTTCATCTGCCAGCCACAGCCTTCAATCTCAGCCCCACAAAAGCTCGAGTCTCGGGGGAAATTCCAGACCCCACACAGGCAGGCTGGAGTCACACCCTATCTGAGGACCCCAGAGAGCAACCAGGGCCACCCACCCCACCAGGGAATCCCCAAAGACAGCCTGCCTGTGGTTCAGCCTCCACCCAGAGTGACGCCCTTACCGATCATCACGGCATTTAAAAGGTGAACGGCGCCAGACTGCAATCAGCTCATCCACAGGAAGGCTTTGGAGCTCAGACACCAGCATCAGGAATGTCTCTGTGGCCTGCGGTGCAGAGCGGGTGGGATGTCAAAGGGAACCCCATGGTCACCTGACCCGTGCTCCGCTCCCAGGCAGAGACAGCCGGACGGTGAGGCCACACATCCAGCTTCCCGTCCGGAAAACACACAGCGGCTGCATGTACTCCATCAACAATCAGGTCCGCATCCCACACTAGGATGTGATGGTGGAAGACGGTACACGCTGCCATCCCAGAGCTCGGGAGGCTGAGGAGGGAAGACTGCCACAAGGCCAGCCTGGACCACAGACTGAGACTCAGTGTCAGAACCGAAAGAAAAATGCGCCATGGAATCTGCACGTGGGACACAGTGCACCCGTGGAGGTCACAGGGCCGCTGTGTGAGCTGGTCCTCTCCTACTTCACACGGGCTCCACGGATTGAACGTAGGTCCCAGGCTTGTGTGGTCAGTGCCTTTACCCACTGAGCGTTTACAGCCCTTGTTTTTGTGGTGGTTGTTTTGGTTTTGTTTGTTTGGTTTTTTTTTTTTTTTTTTTTTTTTTTTTTTTTTTTGAGACCAAGTCTTAAGTAGCTGAGGATGACCTCGATCGTCCTGCCTATGCCTCCTGAGTGCTGGGACAACAGGCACCCACCACCATGTCCCATCTGTCTAGCGCTGGGGTTCTGGGCAAGCCAGAAAAGACGTAGTTACATCCTTAGCTCCCTGGTGAATCTTAGCTTGAACTTTTTTCTTTTAACCTAAGCAGTCCTGAGTGAAATTGTGCGTGAGATTCAATCTTCCTCCCTGTATTTGCCCATCTCCTTTCCAGGATTGTTTTTCAGACTTTATCCAGCTTTAGCCTGGTGATAACCCCGTTGCTGGGGTAGATGCCCACACGGACAGTTCTGTCATTATCCTTTTCTAGCTGCCCTCATTCAGTGTGAATGACATATTTCCTTCTGTACACCTGGACCACTCTGCTAATCTGCTGGCCTTTGGGGTGTCCTCAGACAACCTGAACTTCGTCATCCTTTCAAATGGGCATAGATCGATCATTATACTTCTGTCTCCACCCTGTGGAAAGAGGGGAAGACATGATCTTCCTCCAAATGTGAGAAGGTGCTTTGAAATGCCATGTGTGGTTCCTGCGTCAGTCGGAAGTCACCGAACGCAGCTGCGATCCAGCAATGGCCACAAAAACCCAAAAAGCGAGTTTGAATATTTACTAAGGAATAATCTCCAATTTGTAGATGTTATTATATTATTTGTTTGTTTTTAGTTTTTAGTTTTTTTGAGACAAGGTCTCACTATGTAGCATCGTCTGGCCTGGAATTCCTACACAGATAGACAAGGCTGACCTTGAATTCAGAGATCCACCTGCCTCTGCACTGAATGGAAGGCCTGTGCCACCATGCCCTGCTGTTACTTTCTTCGTTTGCTTGGATTCGGCCTCACTCTTCGGCCCTGGCTGGCCTCAAACAACCCTCAGCCTCTCAGGCGCACCTCCGTGCCGCCTTCCCGGCACCCTGGTTTTTGTTGCCTGCTGTGTTTTTTGGAATTTGGTTTTATCTTCTGTGGTGCTGAGGATGGAACACGGGGCCTTGTGCATACAAGACAAGCCATCTACCTGCTGTGTCTGCAGCCCCTGAGCCTTTCCTATGGGAAAGTGACTGTCAGCAGGGATGGCAGGAAAGAAAGCATGGTCCAAGTTTCCAGTCCTCACCGGAAGGCCAGTCACGGAGGGTCCAAACACTCCAACAGACAGAGGGCTGCCTTCCAAGCACAGCCCTGATCCCTACGGCTGCTTGGTTTGGGGAAACTGACTTCACTCTTCCCATCTCGGCCTCCCTTTAGTCCCAGGTCCCTGCTGCAACCTAAGCCCGAGGCCTTGGGAGAAGCAAGCCCGGAGGAGCTATACTAGGCCCACCTCCTGCTGCCTGCTCAGGAATGAGCCTGCCCACTCAGGGACATGCCACCCTCAGTGCATGGCCGCGGCCGGCCAAGACCGGCTTGGTCTCAGAACAACACGGGATGTACCCAGCATGGTGGCACATGCTGTGGTTTGTAGGGAAGCACAAACGGGGGTCATCACAAGCTCCAGACATCCTGGGCTACAGAACGAGGCCCTGTCTTAAAAACACAGAAAAAGAAAGTTGCAGAGTGTAAAGCAGCCTCCTTGAGGCCAATGTGTCCACTCCAGAATGCAGGGAGCCTTCCTGGGATGGACCTTCTCATCACACGGGCAGCAGACTGACTGCCACTGCTGAAGCTGGCCCCGACTCCGGCAACCAAGAGCCTCTCTGTCACCCCACCATGCCATCTGGAGACCTCAGAATCCTGGGCCTGCTTCTCCCTCTCTGACGCCTGGCTGCAGGACTTAGGGACACCTAACTATCCACAGCCACCACTAACATATAAATAAGCCCGTACTATGTAACTCAGTCTCTGGGGCATTTGGCTGAGATGTAAATCTGTGTTGGAGTGCTTACCTAGCATGTGTGAGATGCTGGGTTCTGTTCCCAGCCCCACCAAAAAGGAGAAAGAAAAGAAAAACAAACAAACAAACAAACAAAAAACCCACTTGGCTCTACAGCCAGCACTTAATAAATGTGCACAGCTTGAGTTTTCTTTCAGAACACGTGCACCCTGCTCCTCTCTCAGCCACCCTGGCAGGCACATTCCCCTCCCCTGGCTCCCGGGTGAAAGCTTTGGCTAGCCCATTCCCACCATTGCCCCCCACATCACCAACACCCGCCCCCCAGAGAGGGCCACGCTGGGAGTTTGCTCTCTATGGGGCACCAAGTCCTGGCTTTGTTTCAGGACTGAAAACAAACCTTGTCTGGGGCCACTGGCCTTAGGAAGGAGGTGAGACACTGTGGTCTCCTGGCAACCCAGACCCGGCTTGGTCCTCCCCAGGGTGCGGCGTGGGGGGGGAGGGTGTGCTGGGGATCTGGTGCTACTGTGTCCCTGGAAGGCCTAACAATTTATCTTTTGGCCCAAGGGACCTCCTAGGGAAGATGGGGGCCCTCTGATACAGGCACGGCTTGCTGCCTCAGGGAGACCCAGGCCCCATAGTGCACCTTGCCCTGAGTCATGGGACCAAGGGAAATGGACAGCCTGGGGTCCAGAAGTGCTCTGGGGCTGGAGAGGAGAAGCAGGTCTGTCCCATGGCTTCCCACGGTTCCCATCCTGGAGCTGGGCAGTGAGATGATGAGAAAAGTGTAGTAGTTCTCAGCTTGGACAACTGTGCGTCCAGGAGACAGCCATCTGGTTGTCATGACTACAGGCAGGGAAGATGTTGGCATGCAGCTGGTGGAGACCAGGAGTGCTTCTTCTGTATACCACAATGAACAGGGCACCCTTCCCCCACAGCAAATAACGCTCAGGGTGAGAAGCCTTGCTGTGGGAACAGACCGCCTGGGTGAAAGGCCCGGCTCTGCTACTTCCTGGCTAGGCAGCTTGGAGCATAGTCCCTAAATTCTGCAAACCCAGTTTCCCCACCTGCAAAATGGGCACAGATAAGAATTTCCCTGAAGGTGGAAGTAGGTAGCATGGATGAGGTCCTTAGCTTCTGGCCTAAGCACAGAGCAAATGCTTGGGTGTGTTGGTGAAGCTGGACAAGAAGGGGAGAGTGTGGCGGAGATACTCAGGCTCAGGGCAGAGTCTGGCTGGGGGCTGGAAAAAACTTACCTCAAAGCTGGTAGGCTGAGCCACACACAGCCTCCTCACTAATGCAGCTGCCATGGCCGCTGTGGCTGGGGACGGTGTGTCCTCCCATTTGTACTGCAGGCTGCTGGGACTCACATCTTTGTAGTCTGTATCTGAGATGGCAAGGCTGTTAGAGTCAGAGGGCCCCAGAGCCGTCCCTCAAATTCTGCAAACGAGTCCTTCCGCATGCTCTGGGCAAGAGGTTAGAGAGGCAAGTATGAAGTCATAGCAAAGACCTAGGTGTCCATTCCAGGGCATGCGCAGGTCAGCAGGTGGGGGATGAGCAACGTTAACAGCAAAGACAGGAAGTAACCTAGGCGCCCATCTGTCAGACAGAGTACACTGGGTTCTGTTCCCAACAGTGCACAGCAAAGGTGACTTCTCTGAGAGCCTGGGGATGTGGCTCAGTTTGAGAACTGCTTGCCTAGTATGCGCCAAGTCCTGGGTTCAATATCCTGCACAGAATAAACCAGACATGGTGGCACACATCTGTAATCCCAGCACTTAGGAGGGAAAAGCATCAGAACAAAAGTTCAAAGTCATCTTCAGCTACATAGCAAGTCTGAGGTCAACCTGGACTATATGAGACTCTTTCCAAAAACAAAACAAAGCTACTTTGTCTGTACGTGTTTTTGTCCATGATGCCCCTCTCTGTGGGAAGTGTTAACTTTAGGGTGACAGGAACAAGCTGGCCATGTCATAACTCTATCCCCAGAACCAGGTGCCTGGTGCAAGAACAGAATCACACTTGTACCTTAGGAGGACCCTATGTCAAAGCTGGAGACCAGACCACTTCATCTCCATGACAACCACTAGGGGAAAGATGGTGAAGGCGGCCAAAGCGGCCAAGCCAGGCTCTGAATCTGAAGCAGGGTTAAAGCCTGGCTTCTGGCTTGTGTCCCTGGGGATTCAGACACTAAGGGAGTGGAATAGGGGAGGAGGGGCATGGATATCATTCACAAATACCGTTCACAGGTCCTTAGCTAAAGGGTGCTGACATTTCCTTAACCCCTTGTAGGAAAGAATCCGTACAGACAAACATTCACAGCTGAGGAAAACGGGGCAGAGAAGCCCGTGACTGAGGTCACATGTCTCTGACAATGAGTCCCATTCAGCACTGACAGATCCATGCGGCCCAGTGGGCTGATGGGTAAAAGTAGGGCTGCCTTGGGGGGTGCTGCCCTCGGAAGTGATCACCATGGCTGGCAATGCACCTCTGGATAAGCCAGAACCGATACTGGATCGGATTCTCACCAATCTTCCTGCCTCAGCCTCTTCAGAGCTAGTGGGATCCGCCACACCCGGCTCGACTGGACACTTTAAACAGGTGGCTAGTGCCAGGCGGTGGTGGTGGTGACGCACGCCTTTAATCCCAGCACTCGGGAGGCAGAGCCAGGTGGATCTCTGTGAATTTGAGGCCAGCCTGGTCTTCAAAGCAAGGTCCAGGACAGGCTCTAAAACTACACAAAGAAACCATGTTGAAATAAATAAATAAATAAATAAATAAATAAATAAATAGGTGACTAGCATCTCAAAAAGGTGGGTTTTGTTTGGGTTTTTGTATGTGTATGTCTGTATGTGGTATGTGCATGCATGGGTACATATGGGTACACATGTATGTTGGTATGCATGCATATGTGCTCATGTAAATCCAAGATTCGGATATTTTTTTTATTGCTCTCTAACATATAATGAAGCAGGAACACTCAGTTGAACCCAAAACTTGCCAATTTGGCTAGTCTAGCCAGACAGTTTACTCCCCTTGGCTGTAATCCTGTGCACTGGGATTACAGGTGAGCTACTATGCCCACCCAGCTTTTTTTTTTTAATTTATTTTTAGCTTTAATAACCTGTATTTGTCTATGTGTGGGTATGTGCATTTTTTTTCCAGGACAGGTTTTCTCTGTGTGGCCCTGGCTATCCTGGACTCACTCTATAGTGAACTTGAACTCAGAGATCCACCTGTCTGCCTCCTGAGTGCTGGGATGTGTAAGCAGTACTGTCAGAGGGCAGAAGAGGGTGTCAGATCCCCTGGAGCTGGAGTTACAGGTGGTTGTATGCCACCCAACATGGGTGCTGGGATCCAAACTCAGTTCCTCTGCAAGAACAATGCGTGCCCTTAATCACTAAGCGTCTCTCTGGCCCCCACTAGCTTTTCATGCAGTTTCGGGATCTGGGCTCCCTTGCTCATGCCTTCCTGGCAGCATTTTACCTAATAAGCCATCTCTGCAGACCCTCAGTTAAGGGGTTTTTCAAAAAAGATTAAGGCCTTGTAACAAGACCCTGTCCCGAGAACAAAAACAACAGCCAAGCATGGTGGCACATGCCTGTAATCCCAGAGAGTTCAAGGCCATCTCCTGCTACACAGTGAGTTCAAGGATAGCCTGGGCTACATGAGACTCTATCTCAAAAAAAAAAAAAAGTGATAATAAAAATATTGTTATTGGAGCTGGAGAGATGGCCCAGTGGTTAAGACACTGGCTGCCCTTCCAGAGGACCCAGGTTCAATTCCCAGCACCCACATGGTGGTTCACAAGCATCTGTAACTCCAGTTCCAGGAGAGCCGATGCCCTCTTCCGGCCTCCATGGGCACTGCACACACGTGGTGCACAGACACACATGCAGGCAAAGCACCCATACACATAAGATAAAAATAAAGGGTAAAAAATAATAATCAATTTTAAGACTTTAAAGTATACTATCCATATTTCCTTATTCAGAGGAATAATTGGTCCTAAAAAGACAAAAACCAAACAAACAAGAACAAAAACATTTCTCTTTGCCCCAGACATAGGCCTTATCAATTCTTTCCATGTACTGATGTCACAGAAAGGCACATCACAGGAAGTTTCATATTAGCAAGAACTTTCTGGAAAATCAGGAATCCTGAGTCAATTTGCCCAAAAAATAGACAGACTAAAAGAGTTGCTGAATTTAAAGCAAATTGTCCTGCAAAAGCTCAGACCAGGAGATTCCATCTGAAGACAATTCAGAGAGAAGGCATAAGAATGAGCCAGTGCCCTCTGAGACAGCAGAGAGCCCAGGGAAACATCTAGAAGAGGCTAGCTCTTGACAGTGGCCATTTCTGGGGCAGCTCAGGGGTACACAGCAGGGAAGGCCTACGTGGGCACTCGGCTGGTCTTCACATCCCCCTTCCCACCGTGGCCAGGGTGACAGCCATCTGGAGAGTATGGGGTCACCTGTGGTGGCTGGGTCCTGGGCTACCACGCGCAGCAGTGTGATGGAGGAGAAGACCAGTGTGTGCACAGCGCTGGCCTTCTGGAACAGGGGTCCGGCTGCGTGCTGCTCCTCACAGGCAGCCTCCTCGTGCAGTACACCGGCCTGGAAGCTCTGCCGACAGTTGAAGCTGGAAGCTAGACTGGACTGGACCAGGGCAAGACACATACTCAGACCATGTCCTGGGGACCCAGGCAGGAACTGCAGTAATCAGAAGGGAGAAGGCCACAGCGGAGCTTCAGGACCCCACCCTCACAGTGACATAGTAAACCCAGCAGAGGCGGGCGGGAGGTTAGAATGGGAAAGCCCAGCATACATGAGCTCAGGGACGGGAAAGAGGTGACATCAGAAGGGCTAGGAGTGGTGGGTACAGGGTGGACGAGGCTCCTGGCCTCTCGGCCCCCAAGGGGCCAGGACTCTCTGGAATAAAGGTCGGTGTGAGTGCAACCCCTTCTTCCTTATTCAGGTGGTCATTGTCCAGAGAACACGTCTGTCATTACAGAAAGATGTGGAGGGGGGAGGGGAGAGGGGATATGATTGGGTGAGGGGAGGAGGGAGGAAGGAGGGAGAAAAAAAGAAAGCAGGGCAAGAAGAGAGGAAGGAGGAAGAGAGAGGGGAAATAAGGAAAGGGGAAAGGAGGGGGAGGCAGGCACTGAGTCACAAGCCTTTAGTCCCAGCACGTGCGAGTCAGAGCAATTGAAGAAGGGAGGGAGGAGGAGAGGAGGGAGAGGAGGGAAGGGAGGAGGGGAGAGAGGAGGGAGAGAAGGGAGAGAAGGGAAGGGAGGAGGGGAGAGAGGAGGAGAGGAGGGAGAGAAGAGAAGGGAGGAGGGGCAGAGAAAAGGACAGGGAGAGGTCCACAGAGGGAAGAAAACTGGGGGGGGGGGGGTGCGCTCACCATCCCAGGCAGGGGCTGACTGTACAGGGAGGAGTGGACTGTGTGCAGGGAGCACAGAGCCAAATCCTTCGTCTTCAGCAGCTGATCCCCTTGGCTCTGGTATGTGGTGGGACACCGGTCCAGGATGTCTTCCTGGGATGTCCAATAGAGCAGTCAGCCCCCTGCACCACCTCCATTCCACGGCCCTTCTCTTCTGGCTCTGGCCTCACCTCCTCAAAGGTCTTAGACTCGTGGACCCCCGACAGCTCTGCACAAGGCTCAGAACTGATCGCTTCACGTTCAAAACCCAGCGTGGCTCAGAGCGGTGGGGACACAAGTGGACCACTTGCCCAGCACTGAGGATGAAGCCAAGAGGATTGCGGCCCAGAGCAGCACTGTGGAAGGAGAGATGGGGCCACATGGGCCACAGTGACTCTGTCCTGCAGATTCCCCCCACAGGGAACACCTGGGTACTGCTTCCCACATCTCTCTGCTCCAGGGTGACTCCTGGGCTTGTCAGCAAGGGGAAAACCACGGGTAGGTGAGTTCATATAAAAGAGGTTCTCGAGAGCTGTCTGGGCTCTGAAACTTCCCACTGAATTCAGAATCTGTTGCCCCAGCCAACACCCCAAGGGCACCCAGACCAGCACTAGAAATCTGCTCATGTCAGACAAGCTTTCACTGAATCCACGAGGTGTCTAGGAGCCCGATTATTACCAGTCCCCACTACAGCATCACCTACCAGAGAACAGCATCTCCAGCAGGGGAGAAAGACAGACTTTGTCCCAAACCGTACCTCCCCGTTTTCCTTTATTTTCTTTCTTTTTTGTTTGTTTGTTTAGACAGAGCTTCGTACACCAAGCTGGTCTTGAACTTGCTCTGTAGCCAAGAATGACCTTGAACTCCTAATCTTCCAGACTCTACTTCCAAGTGTCATTACACCTGCCTTATTGGTGCTGGGGACTGAATCCAGAACTTGAAGCATGCTAGGCAAACACTCCTCCAGTTGAATTACTCACATTGCTGTGGCTGGGGAGTGGGGATGGCCTTACTGAGGACTAAGCCCAGGCCGCTCCTGCTGGGCAAGCACTCTGTCACTGAGCTACAACAGCACCCTTTTCCTCCCCCCTTCCTTTTTATTTATTTTTATTTATTTTTTTTTTAGAGATCTACTTTTTAACTGGATGTGTATGAGCCTTTTGCCTGCCTGCATGTATGTGTACTGTGCATGCGCTTGGTGCGCTTGGTGCCCATAGAGGCCACAAGAGGACTTCAGATCTCCTGCAACTGGAATCAAGGGCAGTTGTAAGCCACTTGTGTTTCCTAGGAACTGAACCTGGGTTCTCTGGAAGAGCAACAAATGCTCTTAACCAATGAACCATCTCTCCAGCTTTCTTTTTTAAAGACAGAGTTTTTCTACATAGCACAGGCTGACCTTGAACTAGCAACCTTCCTGCCTCAGCATCTCTGGTAGCTAGGATGACAGGCTTGTACTACCTGGTCCCCATCTTCCTCTGCAGGCCCATTTGCATTTCCTGAAAACCTACAACCTCTCCCCTCTCCTGTCCCCGGACTTCAGTGCTCTGGGGCTCATGTGGCTTCTGAATGCTATTTTTTCTGTTATCTGCCTACGTACATTATTCAGCTATAAAGTTGGCTAGCGCAGAGACAAAGTCTCTTGTTGTACACAGAGGGTCACTCACCCCCCAAACATACACTTCAGTACAGACAAGACAGCATGGAGCCAGAGTGGAGGCTAAGATCTGGACCCAGACAGCTGGTTCCAAGGTCAGGGGCCTCAGAACCATGGGAATTGCCTTGAGATTCTGTCACTGTGAAACAGGCCTTGGAAAATCAGCGTTGACTCCAGACTTGGGCGCAAAGGAAACTAGGCATAGTATCAAAGCATGATTGTCCTATCGGCCTCCTTCACTGTGGACCACCCGTTAGCTCTACCGGGCAGCACGTGCGCTGGTCAGTTTCTGTTGTCAACTTGACACAGCTTAGAGTCACTTGGGAAGTGGGAGCAATTGAGTAATTGCCCAGATCAGGCTGGCCTGAAAGACCGTCTTGATTGAGGATTGATATGGGAAGGCCCAGCCCACCGTGGTGGCAGCATCCCAGTCAGATGGGCCTGAACCTTATACAGCACCTTGTAGGGAGCTACGGAGTGAGCCAGTAAGCAGTGTTCCTCCAGGGGCTCCTGCTCTGACTTCCCTCTGTGATGGCCCTGAGGAGTGCAATCTTTCCTTCCCCCAGTGGCTATGGTCATAGTGCTGATCACAGCTACAGGGCACAGACTGGAAGAGCATGCTACACTGTACAACCCATCTTGTCCCTGTCAGGGCTGGAGGCACAGCAGCAGGTCAGCCTGTGTCACCTTGGATTCCAAGAAGAACAAAACAATAAGCTCGTCAAGTAGGGCACATCACTCCCAGCAGAGGGCAACTAGCCCTGACAGAGCAGGGGTGGTCATCTTGGGGACCAAGCATTCCCCTCAAGCGCCGACCGCGGTAAAGACTTCTTCAGACCACCTTCACAGAACCAGAACTGAGACAAGGCCGCACCTTGCCTGGGCCAGCTTGGTCATACAGACCTCTTCTGTACCCCAGTTCTTCCTCTAAAGCTCATGTCAATACCCAAAAGATGGGTGTGGGTCCTCTGGTCCCACATCTGTTCTTCCCAGCATGCTTCATTGATCAGGCTACCTCTCTGCTTTCCACAGTTACTCAGTTCTCAAATTGGTGTACCAGGACGGGTGGCCAAGCCCAGCTTGTGGGCTGCTGCAGCTCTGGCTTTTACCCTCAAACTCCAGGTTACAATCATTCAGACTAGGCAAGCAGGAATGCGGCTGCACACAGCAGCCAGGGAGGCCCCGGGAGCGGGAGCGGGACTGAGTCCGTGCCTCTGGGCCCTGCTCTCATCTGTAGGATGGCTGGTCCCTGGAAGGAAGTGGGGAGAGGAGGGGAGGGATGCTGAGGCCTGCATCCCTGTGTGGATACAGGAGACCAAGGTGGTCCAGGACGAAGGGGAATGACCACACTCCAAGCCCACAAGTCAGTAAGTAATGCAGGCCCGTGAGCAAACAAAATTGTCCCCATTTCCACCTCCCAGGGAGGCCCTTGTCCCCTTCTTCTCCAGTTGGTGTCAGGGGTGGTGGTCCTAAGGCAGCGCCTGGGATCTCAGACCCTGGGCTTACAGAAATGCTAATGGTGCTGCCTCTCTCAGAATACAAGTGTCAGTCTGGTCCCAGGAAAGTGACAACCCCCGGGGCCCCTGACTTAGCATTTCTGATGAGGAGTGCGGGACAATAGGCCCCTTAGAGGAGACAGCCTAAGCCTTTCAGGGGACCCATCTGCCACTGGCCAGTATCTCCCAGCCCCTGTCCCTGTATTCCTGGACAAAGGCTTTATTTTTTTAACAAATGAATTTGCAATAAAAAGGAAGAGGAATCTGTCAGACGGGCGTCTTCAGGCTGGCTGCCCTTGCAGCTTTCAGCCCATGTCAGGAAGCCCTGGGAAAGCAGCATAAGGCGGAGATCCAGGCTCGGCTGGGTCACAAAAGGGCAGCTTAGCTTGGGGCAGGCAGGACATTGCCTTTTACCTCCTCAGACAATGGGGGAAGGGAGACCAGCTGGCCTCGGGGAACAGAGATCAGAACCATCCAAACCCCACACAGGGGCTGTGCCCGTCGGGTAACTAGCAGACTTGAACTCTCTACCTACTGCAAGTGAGTGGCAGGCAGCAGTAGGGAGCCCCTCCATCAGAAAAGAAGCCGTGTGATGATGTCATTTGGAGTCACTTGAGGGTCCTGCATCATGAAAATGCTCGCTGTCTCACTGGCGGTCTAGCCCGATCGCTTGACAGAGTCTAAACATGAACATAGCTATGTGTGGTGGTGCACAGCTCTGATCCCAGCACTCAGGAGGCAGAGGCGGGACCGTCAGGAGTTCAAGGCCAACCACAGCCATGTAACAAATTTGGGGCCAACCTGGGCTACAATAAAACCCTGTTTTCAAACAAAACCGGATAAACAAGATTAAACCCTTATTTGACCAGTGCTCCAAAGTGACATCTCTTCAGTATGAGGTCCCCTTTCTTGGGTTTTCTGGCTTGCTTAGTGTCTCCAAAGCCTGTTAGTCCTGAGAAGGGGTTATGGGCTCATACACAAACTCCTAGGCCAGGGTCTTACCTCAAACTCTCTGATTCCTTCAGAACCTTCACCTGGAGCCCCAGAACAGACGTCACCTGGAAGTCTTGAAACTGAAGCACAAACACTGTGAGTTGACAGCCTCTTGACACTCCCTGAGGTCAGAGGCCATGGTTCCTTCCTCAGAGAGGAGGTTCTGGATCCTGGTGCTGGAGACCCAGAGACTCGAGTCGTAAGTAATAGAAACAGCCAGATGCTCCCTGCTCTACGTTTGTTCTCATTTTACCCCGAAAGACCTGAAAGTCTGGTAGGAGGATTCCTGGAACAGGACCCTACAACCTAAAGAAAGCAGGGAACGAGTGGTTGAAGGAAACACGTTACAGCCAACCCTGATGACCTGAGCTCGATCCCTGGGACCCACAACGTGGAAGGGGAGAACTGGCTTCCTACCTCTGCATGTGCGCCCACACAGAGAACAATAAAGATTCTGCCAAGGACACGAGTTTAAGTGACCAACAGTGTCAACTGCTACTGCAGAGGGCTAATGACGAGCCCAGAAAATAACCAGTTCTAAATATATGCAAACATTCACCAAAGACAAACATGGTGGTGTGCCACTGGACGGCCGGGCATCACCGGGGGTGGTGGTGTGCCACTGGACGGCCGGGCATCACCGGAGGTGGTGGTGTGCCACTGGACGGCCGGGCATCACCGGGGGTGGTGGTGTGCCACTGGACGGCCGGGCATCACCGGGGGTGGTGGTGTGCCACTGGACGGCCGGGCATCACCGGGGGTGGTGGTATTCATTCCAACAAAAAATTAACTTTCGAGAATCAGGTGTCCCCTGTGATCCCAGCACCCATGTAAAGCCGAGAAGCATGGCTGTGCCTGTAATCTTAGCCCTGGGGTGGGGTGGGGCAGGGGATGACTAAGGCAGGCAGATGTGGGTTCAAGGGCCACCCTGGGCCACATTTGAATTCCAGGCCAGCCTAGGCTACATAATACCTGGCAGAGAGGGGAGAAGTAATTTTAAAAGTTGGGCTGGGGATGTAGCTCAATGGTTGACTGCCTAGAATGCACAAAGTCATGAACTCTACCCACAACACTGGGACAAAATAAAAAGGAATTTTTAAAAAGTATTTATTCTTCAGGTGTGCCACACACCTTTAATCCCAGAAGAGGTGTGTGTATGGGGGAGGGGAGTGTTCACATGTGTGTCTGGGCCAGAAGTTGACATCAGGTGTTTTCTTCTATCTTTCCCACCTTATTTTTTGAGACAGAATATCTCACTGACTCCGGGACTTACCAAATGGGCAAGACAAGCTGCTGGAGAGCCCTGAGGAATCCTCTGTTCTCCACATTCGCAGGGCTAGAACCACGGGTGTGAGCCACAGCCCAGATCCCCCTGCAGTGCTGGGATTTTGAACTCAGGTCCTCAAGTTTGTGCAGCAAACTTGCTTTACCAACTGAGGCATTTTACAAGATCTCCAGAAGACATCGTCTAATGGAATGAAGTTCTGGTACATTTTAGAATACAGATATGCTTTGCACACATCCTAATCAGTGAAAGGAGCCAGAAAAGGGTTTGCCAGCCAGGAGATTACACTTACATGGAGCACCAGAAGTAGGAAAATCCCTAGACTCAGGAGAAGATGGGTGGGGCCAGGGAGGATTCAGGGAGCTAGGACTGATGTTCTTGTTTAAGGGTCTGAGAACATTCTAGAAATGGACAGTGTAAAAGTAATCAGTGCCATGGAACTCATGAATATAGACAATTTCATATTGTGTATATTTTACCACAGTAAAATAACTAGACATAAAATATAAAAGCATGCATAATACCATTAAACTTACAGGGGTGTCCAACATTTTTATATTTGTTATTTACGAAGTTCAGACTTTTAAACAACAGAGTCAAGTTATACACAAAAAAAAAATGCAAAAAAAATCTCAGAATGTTTTAAGTAAGTTTGCAGTTTTATGTTGGGCCACATTCACAGCTACCAGTGCGCACATGATGGACAGGCCTGCAAGAGAGAGTCAAAGCAGCCCTTCTGGTAGGTCGTGCAAGGAGCAGTAGGGGGTTGGGATGGTGCAACACAGGCTGCAGGGGGCCCAGGGATCTCTCAGGACTGTGATGCTCCTACACATCCCAGTAGAGAGAGACCCTATCTCAAACACAAACAAAACAACAACACAAAGAATTTGGAGTTGACTTAGAACCATCACAAAACACCCCATCCTGTGGTCCACATGAACACATCCAGGACAGTTTTTGAGACAATCAGCAAATGCTCCAGCCAGCTCAAGAATGCTGCACAAGTCCATCAAGACCTCAGAGAAAACCCAGTCAGGTGCATGCATAGGAAGGTCCGTCTAAGAAGCGGGACAGTCATCGTAGAAGGACACACAGGAGTGGGTGGGCAGTTCCCCTTACGCGGATACAGGAGCTTTTGATACAAGGAAAACAAACATTCAGCCACCCAGTGAATTGAACTCACTGTTCTGCCAGGGCTGGCCGCACTGCATCTGACTACTCACCTTATCCGAAGCCTGTGGCCCAGGAAGTGCAAGGCCAGTGTCCAGCAGAAAGATTAACAGGGCAGGCCTAGAGGCTCGTCTGACATGCTTCCACCAGCCTGTTCATGTGTGTGTGTGTGTGTGTGTGTGTGTGTGTGTGTGTGTGTGTGTGTGTAAGCCAGAGGTCAACTTTGAATTGAATGTTTTCCTATCACACACCCCCCACCCACACTTTTTTTTGAGACTGCGTCTGTCACTGAATCTGAAGCTTGTGAATTTGGCTCGTGAGCCTCTCCTGTCTCTGCTTCCCCATAGCCCAGTTACAGGTTTCAGCCACACCTGACTTGTGTCATGGTTGCTGGGGATGTAGCAAGCACTTTACTGACTGAGTCAATCCCCAACTCAGGTCCAACTCTGACTAAAGGATTTGGCTTGGTTTGACTCACCCACACCTTGGACCTTCACACTTGACGCTCAGTCAAGCTGTCTCCATATCCTATGTACCTGTTTCTTCCTGCTAGGCCACTGAGTTATCACCTGCAACCAAAACAGTGTCCCTTCCACACACCCCTCCCTGGGAACCTCACCTCCTGAGTCTACAGTGGAAATTCAGGGACAGTGTCTACTCCCTAGTGCCATCACAGCCTCCCAGCTACGCAGACACTCACCCATAAGGTCATCTGGCATGGGCCTAGCACTTCAAGGACAGCCAAACCCTGGAGGCCCAGGCCACTCGTCTCCAGTGGCGCCCCCTTCAGGCTGGTGCTGGTGTTGCTGGAGAATAGGTAGGTGTATCTGGTGTCCACAGGGAGGTGTGGCTCTGCTGTCTCTGGAACCAGATGGAAGGAACAATGTCACCTTAGCAAATGCCACCCAGCGTTGTTCCCACCTCCTCTTTCCATGTGGACCCCAAGAGGCTAGCCTGGCTTGGAGAAGCCAGGGAGCAGCAGACCCCCTGAAGGGCTCAGAAGAAAACAAAGACACTCACAGAATGTGCTCAGCCTTGGCTAGGCTCTCTTCTTTCAGGATGTGTGGGTATATGCGCACACATGTGCATGTGTGTGTGTATATGCACATGCGTGTGGAGGCCAGAGCACACCTTGGCTGTTGTTCCTCAGGCACCTAATTTTGTCTTTAGACAGGATCCCTCACAGGCCAGGAGCTCCTTGACTCAGCTGGGCGGGCTGCTCAGCAAGCCCAGGACCCAGGCAGTGGGTGAACCACTATACCTGGGTGGTTTTGTGTGGATTCTGGCAGTTGGACTTGAATACTCACGTTTGTTGGTAAGCATTTTACTGAGTGAGCCTTCTCCCTGCCACCCACTCCTCAAGTGGGTGTCCCTTACCTTCACCCTTTACAGAAAGTGGATGTGAGACTCAAAGTGGTTAACAAACTTAGCAAATGCTACATTCAAGCCTCAGTAGTCTCCGGCCAATAAGATGGTTTAGAGTGTAAAGGCCCTTGCCAACCAGCCTGAGTTTGATCCTTGGGACCCAAAGGTAGAAGGGAAGAACTGACTCTCTGAAGTTGTCCTCTGACCTCTACATATAAGCATGCATGCAGCACCCCCAACACACACACACACACACACACACACACACACACACACACACACACACACTTTAAAATAGTATAAATAAACAGAACAACCCTGGCGGCCTGGCTCCTCCTCTACTACCTTGATAAATATGAAGTCAGAATGGGGCTGTTAGCTCCATTTTAGTAACAATCCAGGTGGCCAGCCTGGACCAGGACGTCTTGCTGGGGATGAGGAGGGTGTAAGAAATTGAGGTGACTGGAATTTTTTAAGCCCACCTGATGGAGAAACATGAATATTTCATTGTCCAGTGTCACTCCGTCATAGCCTCAGGTCCCCAGGATGCGTCTCTCTTTCTTACCAATTTGCTCCCAGAGTTTTCTGATCTATTCTACCCTAAAACACAAACTGATGCAGAGCCAAAGACAGTTATCCACTTGGAACTCAGAAGGACAGCGTGGCTTGGGGGTTGGGGTGGCTTGCTGTTGGAAACTTACCGTGTGGGTGGCTTGGCTCTCCTCCCACTGGTTTCTGGGAGCACAGCCAAAGGCTGTTCTTCACCCCACCTTGTAGCTCTGCCATGCTCTGCATCAGCCTTGTTCTGGCTCTGCCTCAATGGCCTAAGACTCCTGGTTAGAGGCGTGACTCAGTGTCCCTGGGAGACGCACTCACCTTTGCAGGCCACCATGCAGGCCACCTCCTGTCCGGTCTGTGAGTCTGCAATTTCTGAAAGCACAATCAGAGCAAGGACAAGGTGAGGCCACCCACCTGCTAGGGTGTGCAGGGGAGTGCTCCAGCCCCTTGCCCTCCGGCCAGCCCGCCCTTCCCCAGTTTGGACACCAGTACCAATGCCCCCGATGGCTCAAGCAGGTGGCCTGGAGGTCCTGTGTGTCTCTGCTTCTTTCTTCTGCCACATTCCCGACTCTGAGGCATCCGCACCCTGAATTCTGTCAATTCCTCCAGCTGCACTAGTCTTCCCTCCTCTGTTCCCTCCCTCCCTCCACCCTTCTCTCCACTCCCCTGCCCACCCATCCACAGGGCCGGCTCCAGCGAAGCTATACCTTCTCTTGCCTAGACACCAGGAGAGTCCTCTGACTATCCCATGGCCACAGGGAGACAGCGCAGTCAGTAAAGCACAAGTGTGAAGACTGGAGTCTGGATCCCAGAACCACACACAAAGTCAGGCACGGCGGTGCACACTTGCAATCCCAGACAGAGGGAAGAGAGTCCTGGGCTTGTGGCCAGTCAGTGCAGCCTTCTTTGTGAACTTCAGGCCAAATGCAAAAGGCTAACTCAAAAAACAAGATGGGTGATGGAGGATGACACCCTAGGTTGACCTCTGACCCCTACTTGTACTGGTGTGTGCGTGTGTCTCTCTCTCTCTCTCTCTCTCTCTCTCTCTCTCTCTCTCTCTCTCTCTCTCTTTCTCTCTCTCTCTCTCACACACACACACACACACACACACACACTCACACGGGGTGTGGGGGGGGGGAGTCTCCTTTCTCATTATAAAATCTCAACCACAAAGCCAGCCTCCACCTGCCGCCTCTGGCCACGCCTACTGGCCCTCACCCTCTAGCCACCCTAGGGCTGCTCTGGCCACGCCCACTGGCCCTCACCCTCTAGCCACCCTGGGGCTGCTCTGGCCTTTGCACAAGCTATTCTGTCTAAACACTGTTCCTTCTGCTCTCTGAACTTCAGGACGCTTTCCATCCCAGAAGAAATGCCTCTCCCCAGATCCTCTTCTGCCTAGAGGAGGTACTTGCCTGTCCTTCTCTACTTCAGCACTTTATCCATAACTCTTGTAAAATCTGTTTTAATTATCCTGACTCAGTTAACTTTGTAGGCTTCAGCTTCTGGAGAAGAATTCAGCGCCCAGTAGAGAATGAAAAGGCTGAATGGACGAATGAGCTCCAATCAAATTATATATTTCCTGACAACCAGCAGAGGCCGCCATCATTTGTAGACAGAGGCTGAGACTTCAGGGACCTTTGCTAACTCATGGCTTGTTAGCAAAAGAACCAAGTTCCTACACAGCCCGGCCCATTCCACAGTCTTGTCACCTCTCTACTACATATGAGAGTACGTAGGGCCAGCGAGATGGCTCAGTAAGAATACCTGCCCCCAAGGCCGTATGACCTGAGTTTGATACCCAGGACGGATAGGGTGGAAAAAAACAGCTCTTGCAAGTGATCTGACCTTCACGTGTGTCCCATGGCATTCAGGGCCAACACATGTACACACACAAATAAATAACATTTAAAATTCTTTAAACAGTTACACTAAATTTAGGACAGAGTGGCTAGATGAAAGGGATGGACAGATGGATGGAAAGGAGGAAGTAAGGAAGGATTGAAGGACAGGTGGACAGGTGGATAGATACATGGATGGGTAGATGGATGAATGGGTAGATGGGTGCATGGGTAGACAGACAAACTAAGAAAAGCCAAGGATCTGTGTCAGACAATCGATGTCATGACACAGAGGACATGCTGAGTGTGATCAGACACAGCACAAGCGAGCTGCTGCCCAGCCTCCCTTCAAGCTGCTGAAGACCCCAGGAAAGGCCTGAACCCTTCCTAGGTCAGCACCCTATTCCCCACGGTCCCACCTCCTCCAGGTCCCATCCACGTCCCCTGTGGCCAGAACACATCTGCAGCTTTCCTACAGCGACTTTTCCAGAATGCCACTTCCATCCTCAGCCCCAGCACCCATCACATGTTCCAGTCCGTGTGATCCCTCAGAACACACCCCACATCCTCAAAATGGGAAGTGTATTTCACACCATGTCACTTAGACCTTTACAAAGACCCGGACATCACAGACTATCTGGAAGGGTTGCCCTACCCTGATATTTTGATTCCTTTACCAGAACCCTTTTTCCAACAAAGCAGAATATCAGTGGGGAAACCCACACCTGAAAGACATTTAGCCCAACTGATTTCCTCCCTGCTTGCCTCAAGTCTTTGATAACTAGGACCCATCCATGTTAAATCATGTGTAAAATTCACCCCAGATTTTACAGAATGAAAATAAATCTCAATACTTTTCAGTATTGATTGTATTTGTTAATGGTAGCTTGGATATATGGAGTTGAGAAATTGGGGAGTAGGGGAAAGCTGTGTGCGTGTGCGTGTGTGTGTGCATGCGTGTCCTGTGTATACACACGCATGTGGAGGTCAGAGGTCGACGTCAGATTTCTTCCTCCATTCTCTCCTTGTTATTTTTTGAGACAGGGTCTGTCACTGAACTGCCTGGTCTAACTGACATGGGAAGCTACAGGGACCCTCCCGCCTCCACCTCCCAAGTGCTGGGATTACAGATGTGTGTCACCATACCCAATCAACAACCATGTTATAAGAATCCGTTTTTGTTGTTTTGAGACACAGCCTAGTATGTAGCCCAGTCTGGTCCTCCTGCTTCAGCCTTTCAAGCATTGGGATTGCAGGGGTCCATCACCACACCCAGCAACTGGTTTTTGTTTGGTTGGTTTTGTTGTTTTTGGATGCCAGGGGAGTGGGTTTGTGGGGACACCCCCAACTCCCTTTTAAAGACATGGTTTCAGTGGCACAACATCTAACATACTTGTGCACAATCATCCAACTCCTCCTGCGCACAGCCCCGGCCTCCTGCTGGGAGCCATGACAACTGTCTCCATTTGCTTCCCTACAAAGCTACACCACAGTCAGTACAGGAATGCCTTGACCTTCCCGAAGGGGCACATGTTCCAAGAACCCTTCCCATTTCTCAAGCACTTAAAATCAAAACACACTGTTACTTCACAAAAAAGGTTTCTGAGAATGAAGTTCATTGGTAACAAATCCATGAGAAGTAACCAAGAAGTAAAGGCCCACACAAGGCAGAGTCTTCATCGGGTTCTACAGCGCATGCAGAGGTCAGAGGACAGCTACTCAGAACCAGCTCTCCATCTGCCATGTGTGTCCTGGGATCAAACTCAGATCTTCCGGCTTGGTGGCAAGCGCCTTGACCCTCTGAGCCATCTCACTGACCCCATTTATTTATTTAGAAACAAGGTCTTGCTATGTAGCCCAGGCTGGCCTAGAACTTGTGGTCCTCCAGCCTCAACTGGTGTGCTCCAGCATGCCTGGTTCACATTCACTAACCTCTGAGAAGAGGTCTGAAATGGACTGAAATCCACGTGTGCACTATGGCCTGAATGGCTTCTCATTTCCAGGGTCTGTGTAGATCCACCTCTCCTCACTCACTTAGCAAGGATATACTGAGTCCCCAGTGAAGACAGAGGAGATTGCCACCATCCTGTGTCCCACTCATCAGTCATCTCTGGCTCCTGGGCACTTGAACCCTTACTGGTGTATGAGAAACTTCTAATTAATTGAAACGAAAATCTGATACTCAACTCAGGTACTAGAACATTGTGGAACACGTTGGAAACAATAGTGCCTGCCTCCTCCCTAAATCTAAAGACAAATAAAAAATTTTCAATGAAACTTTAGTGTCCCAATTGAAAAAACTAGGAAGGTGTGGTGGTGCACACCTGTAATCCCAGCACTTGGAAGGTGGAGGCAGAAGGATCAAGAGTTCAAGCCCCCCCACCCCCCAGCCCCCCTACACACCCACACACACACTCCCACACACATCCCGCGGGGGGGGGGGGGGGGGGGAGCCAGGCATGGTGGCGCACACCTTTAATCCAGCACTCAGTAGACAGAGGCAGGTGGATCCCTGTAAGTTCTAGGCCAGCCTGGTCTACAGAGTTCCAGGACAGCCAGGGATACACAGAGAAACCTTGTTTCAAAAAACAAAACAAGCAAACAACAACAACAACAACAATAAAAAGGAGTTCAAGGCCACAGAACCTGACTATGCTGTGGGTTTGAGGTCAGCCTAGGCTACCTGATACCTTGTTTCAAAAACCAAAAGTTGAAAAAGCACCAAATGGAAAATGAATATTAGATTTCAAAAGATGGAACTATACAGACATTTGATGCTTTCTAATATTTATTTTTGCCAATCTTGAGTTTAAAAAACTTATTAAAATTCATATTTTTTAAACGTTAAATTGGGAAAGTTGCCGTCCCATTTGGTCCCCTTGTCTCCTACTCTCCTACCATTCTGTATGCCCCAGCAGTCAAGGAACACAAGCAAGTCTGTCTCAGCCTCCTCCAGAACTTCACCCCAGCGGGGGGAGAGCAACTGTACACCCCTGCACACCAGCCTGGATGCCCCTCCCTCAGGGCTCAGGTCTAGCCCCCAGTAGCTTCTGTAAACCCTACCTTACCTGCTCCAGGAAGGAAAAAGAGGGAGAAGAGAGACGGGAATCTGCCTGTAAGCTTAGCTCCTCTCTCTCAGCAAAGTAAAGCAAAGAGGGATGGTCAGACAAAAGGACATTTGGGGCGAACCTGAGTCCTGCAGACCAGGGTGGCTGCCCTCTCCATGCCAGGCAGACTCAGAAAGCTGCATGTTTACTTACTCCCTGCGGTCACTCCTGTCTGCACCCAGAGCAGGACCAGCGCTAGGAGCCCGGTGGGTACCAGCATCAGCATCCTCCAGGGACAGGGACAGGGGAGCCCAGAAACCTCAGCTTGATCCCTAGAGGAGCCGGCTCAGCTCCCTTCAGACCAGGGGAGAGGGAGTGAGGTGGTGGGGCATAGACTAGCCAATCAGAAGCCTGTGGGGACACTATTAGCTCCCTGGGGGAAGAGGGAGGAGGGGGCTTGTGATCACTAAGGGGAAAGCCCTGTTCTGCCTTGGAGGAAGCACTAGGAACCTTGAGGTCTCGGGGCAGGTGGTACCATGTAGCTGTGTGGCTTTGTTGCTGTTTTTAACATTTATTTGCATATATGTGTATGTGTCTGTATACATGTGTCACAGCATGCATGTGAAGGTCCTAGGACAACTTGCAGGAGTCAGTTCTACCATGCGGAGTTTGAGCTCCAGCTTGGTGGCAAGCTCCTTTACCTGCTGAGCCATCTCACTGGCCCTGTGTGGTTCTTGTTTGTTTGTTTTGTTGTAATCTAATATATAAGACACAAAATTGACTTTCTTAATGCACATAATTCAGTGGCTTGGGGACATATAAGCTACTGAACCACTGTCACCACCTGATAGGCTCGTGGTCAGCTGGTTAGCTTGGCTGCTGTCTCCTCTGATGAGGAGACAGGGGACCGTGAGGCAGATCTACAGGGCCCTGTCTTGGTGCTGGGAAGAATATCTGCCAGGCTTTGTGCTCAGTCACAGAGAACAGGGGGAGCAGGCCCGCTCACATCTATCTTGTGCTCCCCAAGCTGGCCTCAGTTTTCCTCACCCCGGAGTTCCCTCCACTGAAGCTTTTTTGCTGAGCTCCAGGTGTCAAAGTCCAGCCTTGAGGGCAAGCCTGTGGCAAAGACAGTCTTCATGAGCTGCTTGGCTGAAGTAGGACATCTACAGTCCAGCCCCATCACTCAAAGTGAGCAGCCAAGGCTGGCCAGGGCCTGGAGGGAAAGTGTTTGCTGCATAAGCTTGAGGAACTTACAGGCCAGCTCCCTGTAAAAGCCAGGCGCGTGGCTCACACCTACAACCCTCCTGGGGAGGTCCACACAGGAGGGTCCTGGATCTGGCTGGCCAGCTGCTCCAAATGAGTGAGTTCCAGATTTAATAAGAAGCTCAGCCTCAAAAACTAAGGTGGGGGTCTGGAAAGAGTCCAGATCCCTGCACCCATCTTCAGCAGCTCACAACTGCCTGTAACTCCTGTAGTGTCAGGAGATCTCTGGCCACTGTGGTCACCCACACACATGTGGCACACGAGCACATGTGTGCACACGCACATGCACACACATCAAATAAAATCTGAAAAAGAAAATTGGTGACTAAAGGCTTATCTGATGCCCCTCCACTCATATGTTCACACGTGTGTGCGTGTATACACGGACATGCACACAGTGGACAACCTGCTGCACGTTGGTGTGTTCACAGAGCTGCGCATCCATCACATTAGACAATTTTGAACTATTCTCATTGCCTTGAAAGGAAACCCTGCAGCCATTAATCTCTGGCCCTCACCTCCACTTTCTATTTTTGTGGGTGTGTCTCCTGGAGAGTTCACACACACACAGGAGAGCCTGGCACACAGTCTTGGCATTTGGCTTCTTTTCCATCAGGTGATGTCCCCATCTCAAACATCTTACTGTCCAGAGCCCTGGCCACAGGCTGAAGACACACCTTCTGGCAGGCCTATGGCACTTTCCAGGGTGACTTCAGGGGGGAGTGGGGAGCTGAGTCCCAGAAGGCTGGCCTGAGGGGTGACAGCCCCAGTGTGGGCATGGAATGCATCTGCAGATGACAGTCACACACTGAAACAGTGCTGGGCAACGAATTCTCCTTTATGAGGAGTTTCTTGTAACCACCAAGAACAGACCACAACAGTAATAAAATGATAGCACTGCCTTCAGGAAGCTGTGTCTAGAATCAATGAAGCCCTCACATGGATTAATTTATCAGCTCCCCAGCAGTTCCCCACTCTGAGGTGGAGCAAGTCTCTGAGAGGGTAAGTCACTCCCCCAATGTCCCACAGCCTCTGAGGTTTTGACCCACTCTGGCTGCAGTGGCCTGGCTCTTTTAACTCTGTGGCGTTTCTGAGCCCTTTCCTGCCTTCTTCCCTGGGATTCTGCTTCTTAGCCTGTGGCCTGGATTCCCCGCATTCGGTCAGGAGACCGAGCCAATCTTCGCCATCTCTGTTGTGTGGTCTCTAGGCCACACAGAAATGCTGACAGGATGGGCACAGCCTACAACTGATGCCCAGGCCCCACACCGGACACAGAACCACCCGGGCGGCCCTGCCTCCCTCCTCCCAGCCATCTGGTGCCTCACTGGGTCTGCTGTCACCCCAGGCCACTGTGGTCTGCCAGGCAGGGCTCTACGCCTCCGGCCTCACCTCTTCATGTCTACAGTATTGCAGGCCAAACCCCACGGGGCTCAGGGTGTGGGACAGCATTCACACGGGTCCTCCTGACAAGTGCCTCCCCTGTTCCCTCCCCTACGCTGGAGATAATGTGATGTTGCTTCCACTTGCTGCACATGACCAGAGGCTGAGAGGCCTCCTGTACATGGGCCAGGACTATTGGAGGTCGGGAGTCCTCATCTTTCTGAGATGTATTTTCTTGGTTCTGGGGACAGAATCCAGGGCCTTGGCCACGTGAGGCAAGTGCCCCCTGCACATCTGCAGCCCCAGTCTGACACTTTTGGCATTGTTTTTAACTTTTGTGTTTCTTTTTAAAGAGCGTTTATTATTTTATGGGTATGTGTGTGTTCCTGAGTACCCGTATGTGCAGCACATGTGTGGGTACCCACAGAGCACAGAATCGAGTGCCAAATCCCCCGGAGCTGCAGCTGTGGGCAGTTGTGAGCCACCCAAAGTCGGTCCTAGGAACCAAACTCTGGCTCTCTGTAAGAGCAGTGGGCACTCTTGACTCCTGAACCATCTCTCCAGCCCCCAGGTTTGTTGTTTGCTTTTTGTTTCTTTCCAAGACAATCTTATCACAATTTTAGATAATTTCCTTCAGAAAACTGAAGGAAAGCCAGGGCTTCTCACCCATCTTGCCTCATGGCTCTAGCCTCCCACACTCCACAGTCCACACCACAGAGCCCCAGGTGCTAAGAGCCGTGGACATGCAGGCGCACATTCCACCGAAACACGAGGCTTACAAGGGGGTTGCTTCTGAACTGGGCGTGATGGTGCAGGCCTATTGTCTCAGCAACTCAAGAGGCTGAGGCAGGAGGATCAAAAGTTCAGTACCTGCCTGGATGATACTGTGTCTCAGAAAAGCAAAATCAAGCAAAAGAAGAGATGGGTTATTGTGTGTATGTGTTTATTAAGACATGGTCTTACGTAGCCTAGGCTAACCCAGAAGGTCTGATCCTCCTGCCCTCCAGCTCCCAAGTGCTAGGATTATAGTTGTGTATCACAATGTACTGCTTTACGGAGCTGGGAATTGAACTCAGGGCTCCCCTCTTGCTAGGCAAACGCTCTGCCCACTAAACTACAAGCATCCCTAGCATTCCTTTGCAGAGACAGACATGGATGTCCCATGGGAAAGAAAAACTCACCAGTAGGGGGCCCTCAAGCTGCTGGAGCCTGATGGGGCTGTCTGTGGAAATGCTGCCATATCTGTTACCTTTGAAATGAAAGGGGCCAGGGAGAATCTGTCCCCTGTTCATCAACAGTGAGTTGAGAAGACCAGGGGTGAGGGAGGGGATGTGACTCATTTCTGCTGAATTGTTCAATGAGCTGTGTGACCTTTGAAAATCAGTTTCTTCATCTCTCTGGACTCATTAACTCACTGGTGAAAATCAAAGGACTGGAAACCATTCACAAAGTGTTTCCTCCTGTGTTTAGGTGGAGAGTGAAGGCCAGAGCAGAAAGAGATGTACAAAAGCTGTCACGTGATGAACTCAGCAGGGTAGACTTGGGAGACAGATGGTGTGATGGTGCGGCCATCAGACACAGCAGACGGCGGAGATTTGTGTGACCGAAGTTGCTCAAGCTTGGGCACAAAAGCAATACAGATCAAAGCTAGCGGCTGTGTGTTTCTCCACAAGCATACATCTACCTTGGCTCCAGCCGTGTTACTCCCAAGTATTAACCTACAAAAAGAGAAGCACACAGGGGGCCAGTCAGAAGGCTCAGCTGGTAAAGGTGCCTGCAGCCAAGCCTGGCGATGAGTTCAATCCCCAGGACGCACACGGTGGAGGGAGAGGAGCGACTCTCGAAAGTTGTGCTCTGACCTCTACAAGTACACTGTGGTGCACATGTGCCTACGTGTTCACACACTCAATAAATAAATGGGGGATGCACAGGTTCACTCTACATGAATGTTCACGGCTGCTTCTTTTGCATAGAATTGGAAATGACACAAACAAACACACACCCCTCCAAAGGTAACTGGATGAACAAGCTGGAGTATGTCCGTGAAGTGAAATACCATGCAAGGATAAAAAGGTGCAGGGTCTAAGGGTTGACATGATAGTCCACAATCTCAGGAAGGGCTCACTTGGAACCTGGATCAATAACTTAACTCTGAGCATTGCAGTATTTTTCTCTACTAGGGAAGGAGACACTAGCAGCAGCAGAGTGCGGCCTGTTCACACTGTCCTCACTGCTGATGTGGGGGTGTTGGAATGACCCTTAATGACAGTCTGACACCCACAAACATGATAATGAACTCTTACTCATTGCCAGCTGATACAATTTCCCAACCAGAGGCCAAGTTCCTGGTCCTGCTGCTGCTAGGGCCTCAGCCAGGCTGGGGGAGGCACCCAGAGCTGGCCCAGCAGAGCAGCAGGCAGGAAGGCACCCGGCCTGTGAGCCCTCACTGCAGCGGGGCTGGAGTCCCTGTGGGACACTCCTAGGTGCCCAGTCATCCGGATGTTGAGGGGCTCTCAGCAGTTATATGGGGAGGGTCCTAGGCATGGACAAACACCAAGTGCAGAGTCCCAGCCAGGAGAAAGGTCTAGAAACACCTCTCCTCCTTCCTCCCATAAGAAGGTCTCAGTAGGGACATGTGAAGAGAATGGGACGCCCAAGACCTCAGAAAAAACACCCCAGAGATGGAGGCACCAGACTAGTGGTATACTTTTTCGTAAGAGCATAAGCTGCTGGGCTGACCCTTGACCCCATCCCTTTCACTGTCCCAGGCTGCACACCCTGACTGCAAGAGACCACCTGCACCCCTGTGTGCTCAAGCCAGGAAAGCAGCACACGGTCTTTATTCAAAGCCTGGCCCTCATTCCCCAGGAAGTGGGCTCTTCAGCTGTGCTCCTCGGGGGTGAGACAACCCAGGGCTGCCACCTGGGCGGGGGAGGGGCATGTGCACAGCAGGTGTGCCAGCACAGCCCCACTCGGCAGTCTGGCGAGCTCATTTTTTGGCGGGCTCTCTTTTGGTTTTGATTTTGAGACAGGGTTGCACTGTAGCCCAGGCTAGCCTGGAAATCCTGATGTTTCTGTCTCTGCCTCTGAAGTTCGAGAATCATAGGTGTGCCTCACTCACCATGCCCCACTTCCCAAGCCTGCTAATTATAACTTTCCACCTGCAATTGCACCCACACAGACTTTCCGCAGACTATTAGGAGGTTGCCAAACTTTGCAGGGCCAGGCTGTGGCTCAGGAGATAGAGTGCTCAGTAGATAGCATGCTTGCCTAGCACGCGAGAAGCTCTGGGTTCTTTCCCCAGCACTGAATAAAGACAGCATGGTAATACATGCCTGTAATTGCAGCACTAGGGAGAAGAAGGTTTGGGTTATCCTCTGCTACGCAGGAAATCTGAGGACGACTGGAACTACATGAGACCTTCTCAAAACCAACAAAATACCATGAAACCATCATTTACTATCAAATTTGAAATGTGCATTTCATTTATTTCTGAGCAACCGGTACAAAGAGTGGCAGGTTCTAGAAGTACAAGCTTGTTAAAGATAAATAGATAACCACCAACAGGTGAATAGATAGTCCACCTAGACTGTGGAATATTACACAGCAGTGAAAAGGAAGGGAGCAATGTTCAAGCTACAACACTCATGAACCTCCAAAATGTTAAGAAATCCAGACACACAGAAAAGCCCAGGTATCATGTGATTGTTTACGTGAACTATCCTGAATAAGCAAATCTACAGAGACAGAAAACAGATTGACTGTGGGTGGAGACACACATGACTCAAGGGTTCAAAGTTCCTTCCTGGGGTGATAAAATGTTAACAACACTGTGAATATACTCAAAACCATGCATTGCATTGAGGGCTTGGTGCCTTGCACCCACCATTCCAGCACTTAGGAGGTAGAGGCAGAAGATTCAAGAATTTGGGAGCAGCCTGAGCTACATGAGACTCAGAAACAAAATGCATCAATGCTGCAAGTGAATCACACTCCACAGTCTCTGTAAGATGAACCCTACCCCACCCCCCACACACACACACACAAAAAAGAATTCTTACCTCAAAGCTCCAATAGGTGGCTGTTGACAGTCAGTCTGTCCTCCCTCCCTCCCTTCCTTCCTTCTTTTTGAGACAGGATCTCAATATATAGTTCTGGCTAGCCTGAAACTCACTATAGACCAGGCTGGCCTCAAACTCAGAAAGATCCTCCTGCCTCTTCCTCCCAAGTGCTGAGATTAAAGGCGTACTCCACCATGTCCAGCCCTCAGTCACTGCTCTTAATGAGCTCCCTCTGGTCCCTCTTAATTTAACCAGCACCACTTGCTCTAACCAGCACCATGCCAGGTTCCCAAATGGTGACAATGGTGCTCTCAAATGCCACTTTTATTTTTCTCCATAGCCCAGGCTGGCCTGGAATTTACGTGTAGCCTATGTTGGCTTCAAATTTGTGGTAATGCTCCTGCCTCAGCTCCCCAAATGCTGGGATTACAGGTATGAGCTGACACACCTGCTTCTCCTTGCTGAGCACAAGAATACAGTTTGTGCGTGTGTGTGTGTGTGTGTGTGTGTGTGTGTGTGTGTGTGTGTGTAAAGGGTGGCAAAAGACAGCCTTCGGTGTTGTTCCCCATGCTTTGTCTACCTTAGTTTTTTTGAGGCGGGGCCTCTCAGGAGCCTAGAATTCTACAAGTAGGCTAGGCTGGCTGACGAGCAATCCCACCTGCTTCGGTCTCGTCCGTCCTGGGGTTATAAACACACACCACCAGGATGACTTTAAAAAAAAAAAAAAAATGGGTACTGAGATCCGGGCTGAGCTTCTTGCCATGGACTCCTTGAACACATTATTTAAGTATAGGTTGAAGTCTCTTTACACTTGTCAATGGTTGTTGTTTTGCTTAAATACCTATTTTTATTTCTGCTGCATTCACACTTCACTCTACCCCTTTGTATTAATTGTTACAGTAAATTATAGGACTTGGTGTATTTAGCACAGGGGATTGAACCCAAGGTCTCAGGGTGTAGTACAGTCACACCCTCTTATCTAACTCAAGACATTGCTGTCACTGCCAAGGGATACCCCATATCCAGGGAGAGTGTTGCCCCGCTCGCCTCCCCAGTGCTGGCCTCTGGATTTGCCTGTCTTATGTATGCGCCTTCCTTCCTTTTTTCTTTCTTTTTTTTTGGTTTTTCGAGACAGGGTTTCTCTGTGTAGCTTTGCGCCTGTCCTGGAACTCACTTGGTAGCCCAGGCTGGCCTTGAACTCACAGAGATCCGCCTGGCTCTGCCTCCCGAGTGCTGGGATTAAAGGCGTGCGCCACCACCGCCCGGCCCTTCCTTTTTTCTTTTGACAAGGTCCCATGTAGCCCAGCCTGACCCCAAGTTTTCTATATAGTCATGGGTAGCCTTGAATTTATGATCTTCCTTCCTCCAGCTCCTGAGGGCCCAGGTTACAGGCGTGTATTGCGTGGTGCTAAGAATGAAACCCAGGGCTTTGTGCATGCTGGGTAAGCATACATACATCTCCAGCGCTGCTCTGTGCATTTCAAGTTGTCTTAGGTATACGGCCTCTTACATCTGGCTTTTTGAGACTCACCCACACCATGGGGTGTGGACACTTGTTTCCTTTTTTGGGACTTACCATGTGTTTAACCACAAGCCAGGCAGGGATACCCAGTCCTAATGTGGAAGGGCTGGCTGTGGGTCCTGCACTTTGCTGGGGCTCCGAGTGATTTTGTCCCATATGGGGGCACTGAGCAATGTCTGAAGGTAGATATTTTTAACCACAGCTGATGGGAAACTATTCAGTAGAGACTCAGGAGGCTGCTGAACATCCCTCCTACAGCTCACAGTCACCCCAACAACACAGAACGAGGCAGCCATGGTGCCGGCCTGCATTCTAAGTAGCCCTGGGTGAATTCCAGAGTCTGCAGTCCCTCTGCTGTGAACAGCTCCAACATGCCCAGCATGCACAGCTACTTCAAGTCCCCTTGTTTTATTCCTAAGTGCCACTGAAGGCTGCCTTTCTTTTTGGAAGCTGAGTTCTTGGCAGGATTGACGGGATCTCAGTTTGCATTTACAAGTGAGATTGTTGTCATCATAAAGTGAGGTGGAAGTGATGGCATTCTTTTTTTAAACACCTTCTTCTTACATCTATTTATTGTATTTGTGAGAGTGTGCCATGGTGCGCGTGTGGAGGCCGAAGGACAACTAGCAGGAGTCGATTCTCTCCTTCCACCCTGTGAGTCCAGGGACTGAGTTGAGGTTGTCTAGCTCAGCAACCCTGAGCCATCTCTTCAGTCCGTGGCGCTGTTTTGACGGCACAAGAGCCTTCTCTCATGCTCACTGCTGCGTCCTGGAACATGGCACATACCCAGTCAGTGCTCACAGAAAGATCCATGCTCTGTGAACACTATCCGGTCCCAAACAGAAGTCAACTGTGAAGGGCTGCATATCAGTTTGCTGGTTGAGTGCTTGCCTAGCATGTTCGAGGCTCTAGTTCCACCTCCAGAGCCCATAAACCTGGCAAAGGGTGCTCACATGTATCCCGGGCTGGGGAAGTGAGGCAGGAAGACGAGAAGTTCAAGGTCGTTCTTGGTTACATAGCCACAGGGAAGTTCGTGGCCAGCATGGGCTACAGGACTGTCTCAAAAAGAAAAGAAAGACAAAGAAAACAAGAAGGGGCGGGCACAAGTGACCAAAACTGACCAAGGCACTATTGCTAATTCTTCAGGACTGCTCGCTGTAAAGTGAGCAAGCCCAAGCAGGACCCCTTATCACCACACAGGGCTGGAGATAGCTCAGCTCCTCAGCCAGCAAGAAGGCTTGTTGTGGTCACATTTAGGCATTTTCCCTTCCAATTACAGAAAAAATACAATGAAAGCAATTTCTGTGGCAGCGAGCCCACACTGGTCATGTGAAGCCAAGACAGGAGTCACGGTGTTGTTAAGGAGCCACATTGTTATACATTGTTACTAAGTCTCCATACCTTACAAGAGTAAGTTTGTTTCCTAAGCCTAATGGATCCGCAAAGTTTTTCATCCTACACTGAACTTGTGACCCCATGATGTATGCCCACCTCTTAGCCTTGCTAAACTTCTGAACACCGTGATGACTCCCCTTCCACAGGACGTGTTCTTGTGCTCATCTTCCCCACAGGCAGCCTTGAGCCCCGAGTCCCCACTCTTCTGTCCAGGTCCTAACAGCCAATTTTCTCAACAGTTATTCTATCAACCTTAACCCTTCCCCATAAAAGGGACCCCAAAAGCCAGTGAGGGGCTGCTCTCGGAAACCCCGACTCGGGGAGGCAGTCGTCTGGCCAGTCCCTTGTGCACTGCTCAATACAGCTTGCTTTAATCTGACGCTGTGGAAATGGTTTTTGTTTTTGAACTGGGTTGTGGTACCAGGTCTAAGTCATACCACTAGAGGAGTGTGGGGGTCCCCCAAGCTCTGTGTACAACTGAGGCCAAGAGCACTGGACCTGGCCCAGCAAGTCTTTCCCACTATGTCATGCTGTGTTATGTTAGTTGTTCTGTTACCAATAAAGACTCAGGAGTCAGATATTGGGATGAAAACCTGATAGATCACAGAAGTGGCAGAGGATCGACCAGCTGACCTTCTCCCCACACTTCCCAGACGAAAAAGGGCCAACAAAATGTCTTTAAATCTCCAAGTCCTTCCCTACTCCTTCTTGGGCCTTTCTATTCCTATGTGGGTCCTCCATGGTCTCTATGACTAATTCTTGTCAATTAATCTCTGGCTCCGCCCCTTATTCAAGGAACTTTGAACACAGTCTCAGGGTGTCACAGTGAGATCAAATATCCCGCAATGATGTCAGGCCATGAGTGGGACTCTGGGCTACACTGGGCAGTTGAAAGTAGGGCAAGCCAGGAGCATGCACAAGCACCCTTTAGTGCCCACATCAGCAAGGCATCCTGTCAACTTCTCTCGTGGGGATTGGTCTTCAGATCTAGAGCAAACAGCCCTGTCTCTCCCTCTACAGACAGACAGACAGACACACAAACACAC